>NC_063376.1:10522396-10597482 GCF_021869965.1 Rhincodon typus
CTCGTCCCTGCCTCCCTAACCTGTTCTTCCTCCCACCTATCCCCTCCTCCCACCTCAAGCCGCACCTCCATCTCCTACCGACCAACCTCATCCCGCCCCCTTGACCTGTCCGTCCTCCCTGGACTGACCTATCCCCTTCCTAACTCCCTACCTACACTCACCTTTCCTGGCCCCATCCCCGCCTCTTCGACCTGTTTGTTTCTTCTCCACCTATCCTCTCCTCCATCCCTCTTCTATCCGCCTCCCACTCTCTCCCTATTTATTTCAAAACCCCCTTCCCCTCCCCCTTTTCTGATGAAGGATCTAGGCCCGAAACGTCAGCCTCTCTGCTCCTATGATGCTGCTTGGCCTGCTGTGTTCATCCAGCCCTGCACCTTGTTGTCCCTTTACAAGGATATTGCTAGGTTTGGAGGATTTGAGCTATAGGGAGAGGCTGAACAGCCTTGGTGGATAACCAAGGTCCTTTCCCCAGAGCCCAAAACTAGAGGGCATAGGTTTTAAGGTGAGAGGGGAAAGGTTCTTGAGAAAGATTTAAAAGGCAGCTAAGGGGCAACTTATTCACGCAGAGGTCGAGGCAGGCAGAGGGCCTGAATGAGATGGGAAAGCAATGGCAAAAAGGTTTTAAAAAAAAGCATTTATCTCAAAGTCTAAGAAGAAAGTTAACTATAAACATAGCCATGTGCTCCAATAATTTGTGGAATAAACAATCAGCACATCAGATCTGAAAGAATAATATCAGGTCACTCAACACGACGACTTGGTTGAGTTTTTCATTTAAAAGTTCCAATGTAAAATTTATTTCCATTCTGATTGTTGAGGATTCCAATAGATCAAGCCCCTTCCCATTCACTCCTATTGTACACCATCCCAATAGACCCCAACCCCTTCCTATTCACTCACATTGTACACTGTTGCAATGGCTCAAGCTCCATTTCATTTACCTCTCTCGCACACAATCCTGTATCCAAACCAGTAGAAAAACCGAGCTCGCTGAATCATGCCCTATTATATCTCCTGTGATCCTTGATGACACAGTAAATGGCAGCCAGTAACATGATTTGGAAAATTAATCACTTCATTGCGAATCTGTTCATTTCTCATGCTTTCTGTTCCATCTAAATTATTGATTGATGTAACTGGGCGTGTGACACAGCTCTCTGAGAGGAGTAGGCTCGTTTTGAGTTTATTGGATTTCTGACCCTGGCAGCTTGTTAGCTGCTCGAGGTGGACTGCTTCACACAGGAAATAATTTTCTGCATGGATTTAATTGATTTTCAGGCAGGGATTGTTTTTGTATAATCATCTTACATGTTTATTATTGGATCCGGAATAATATTTCCACTCGTGAAGCCATGAAATATTAGAACTGCCTAACATCATACTGTCAACTTTGTTCAATATAGTGAGGATGGCACAAAAACAAACAGAAATCAATATAGTGCCTTGAAGGTAGGAGAGTTACAAAGAAGGATATCTTAGTGACAGGTGACCAAAAGCTTGAACAAAGAGGTCAATCCATGAGAGGCATCTTCAAAAGAGGAGAGATTTGGAGAGGTCAAAGAAAACAATTCCAGGGCTCGGTGCCCAGGCAGCTGGAGGCTTGGTCACCAATGGTGCAGTGATGGGAATCAGGGGATGTTGAAGAGACTGGAATTGGAGGAGGTTAGAGATACTGAGAGGTATAGGGGCTAGAGGATGTTACAGAGACAGGGAGGGTTGTAGGGGATGGAGGGCTTCAAAGAGATAGGGAGGGGTGTAGTGACTATGGGGGGTTTACAGTGAAGGGGAGAGTTGTAGGGGCTGGAGGAGGTTACAGAGATAAGGGAGGTTGTAGAGCATGAGTTTAGAGAGATAAGGAGTGGTTAGAGGGGTTTATAGAGATTGAGCGGGTATATTGACTAAATGAATTTAAAGAAAGGGAGGGGTATAGGGGCTGGAGGGATTTGCAGAAATAAGGAGGATTGTAGGGGCTGGAGGAAGTTAGAGAAAGGAAGCAAGCATATGGGTAATGGGTGAATGGAGCTCAGTGCAAGTTCAGATGTAGCTGGAGGATTATTGGATAAGCTGGAGAGTGAGGCTAGAGTACTATTATAACAATTGGGGCAGGAAGAATAAAGCCAGGGATTAAGTTTTCAGCAGCAGTTGGACTGGGGCTAGACGGAATGAGGAGAGATTGCTGAGGTGGTTAGAGCTCATCTTCCTGATGGAGGTTCTATGAAGTTTAAGCCCCAGCACAAGAGGATAGAGAAGTCTCAAACAGCCAGTGACTGAATTGGGAGCCACAATTGCTGTCTAAGGAACAAGGTTGACGGAGTGGATTCGGGGCAAACATTTTACTACAGAGTAAAGTTCCCTGTACACTGTTCCAATCAAACATTCCCAGGACAGCTACAGCGTGGGATTATAGACAGAGATTTTCTATTTTTTAACTTTTTACCTTTGTCCTCTGTCCTTTCCCCTTCACGTATCTAGCCTTTTGAAAATTTGTAGTTTGTGCCAGCTCTTTGTGAAGCTTGTATCCTATTATCCCCACTCCCTCCGCAATTCATGGAGAATGGCCCTGTGTGCTCCATGAGTCAGATATTGGGAGTAAGAGAAGCATTATAGGCCAGAGGGCAGGGTCAAGGATAAAAGTCAAAATGATTGAGGAGTGGGAGGGGGATCAAGACAGAAGAGAGTGAGTAAGGGAGGGTCAAAGAGTAGGGCAAGAGGAGAGCATGAATGAGGGAGGGATTGAGGATAAAGGATAGAGGGAGTGGGGGGTAAAGGAGAAAGGCAGGAGAGTAGAGAGGAGAAGAATGGTTGAGAGGAGGGGGTGGGGAGGTATAGAGGAGGGAAGGATGGAAGGTGGGTGAAAAGAGGAGAGACGTAATGTAACATGGGTGAGGAATGGAGTAGGGAGGCTTTTGGGAGTGCATAAGGAGCAAGGCAGACTGAATAAGAGTGGGAATGATGAATGGATTGTATGAGAGAGAGTGTGGTGAGAGCTGTGAAATCTCATGGTTGGGGAACTGTACAAGATCAAACCGTGTAGAGACTTGAGAATAAGATTGACGCATTTCAGCATATTCGAGACAGTTTTCCTTGGCGAGAGAGAGAAGGTGGGAAGAAGGTAATGGGAGAATGACACAAGTGGACTGAGAGCAGGAGTGGTGGGAAACTGAGGCACTGCAAGTGCAGGAGTGTGTTTTAGCTCAGAAAGCATGCATTGATTTGAGCTTCCAAACAGTACCAGATTGTCTTTATAAAATAAATATATCGCTGCTCTCTCTCACATCAGCACACCCTCTGAGAAAAAAAATAAATTCCCTGCATCTCACTCCTGAAAGGGTGAACCCTAATTTTAAAACAGTGTCCCCTCGTTTTGCATTGACCCACAAGAGGAAACCTCCTTCCCATGTCCACCTTGTCAAGACCATTCAGGTTATTATACCTTTCAATCAAATTAGCCCTCACTCTTCTAAACTCTCATGGAAACAACCTTTCCTCATAAGACAGGCCACTCACTCCAGGTATCAATCTAGTAAGCATCCTCTGAACTGCCTTCAATTCATTTAGATTCATTGTACTCCAACACAATCTGTACCCTCATGGCCCGGCATAACCCCCACTCAACCATTACCATCAAGCCAGGGGATCAACCCTGTTGCAATGAAGAGTGCAGGAGGGCATGCCAGGAGAAGTGCCAGGCATACCTGAAGATGGGGTATCAACCTGGTGAAGCCACCAAACAGGACTACTTGCACACCAAACAGTGAAAGCAGCAAGTGATAGACAGAGTTAAGTGATTCTACAACCAACGGATCAGATCTAAGCTCTGCAGTCCTGCCACATCCAGTTGTGAATGGTGGTGGACAATTAAACAACTCACTGGAGGAGGAGGCTCCATAAATATCCCCATCCTCAATGATGGAAGAGCCCAGCACGTCACTGCAAAAGATAAGGCTGAAGCATTTGCAGCAATCTTCAGCCAGAAGTGCCGAGTGGATGATCCATCTCGGCCTCCTCCAGTGTTCCCCAGCATTACAGTTACCAGTCTTCAGCCAATTCAATTCACTCCATGTGATATCAAGAAACGATTGGAGACACTGGATACTGCAAAGGCTACCGGCCCTGGCAACATTCCAGCAATAGTACTGAAGATGTGTGCTCCAGAACTTGCCGCTCCCTTAGCCAAGCTGTTCCAGTACGGTTACAACACTGGTATCTACCCGACAGTGTGGAAAATTGCCCAAGTATGGCCTGTACATAAAAAGTAGGACAAATACAACCCGGCCAATTACCGCCCCATCAGTCTCCTCTCGGTCATCAGTAAAGTGATGGAAGGTGTCAGTAACAGTGCTATCAAGCAGCACCTGCTCAGCAATAACCTGCTCAGTGACGCCCAGTTTGGGTTCCGCCAGGGCCACTCAGCTCCTGACCTCATTACAGCCTTGGTTCAAACATGGACAAAAGAGCTAAATTCCAGAGGTGAGGTGAGAGTGACGGCCCTTGATATCAAGGCTGCATTCGACCAAATGTGGCATCAAGGAGCCCTAGCAAAACTGGAATCAATTGGTATCAGGGGCAAACGCTCTGGTGGTTGGAGTCATACCTGACACATAGGAAGATGGGCGTGGTTGTGGGAGGTCAATCATCTCAGCTCTGGACATCTCTGCAGGAGTTCCTCAGGGTAGTGTCCTAGGCCCAACCATCTTCAGCTGCTTCATCAATGACCTTCCCTCCATCATAAGGTCAGAAGTGGGGATGTTCGCCGATGATTGTGCAATGTTCAGCACCATTCGTGACTCCTCAGATACTGAAGCAGTCCATGTTCACATGCAACAAGATCTGGACAATATCCAGGCTTGGGCTGATAAGTGGCAAGTGACATTCGTGCCACACAAATGCCAGGCTATGACCATCACCAACAAGATACCTCTAATCACTGCCCCTTGACATTCAATGGTGTTACCATTACTGAATCCTCCACTATCAACATCCTGAGGGTTACCATTGACCAGAAACTCAACTGGACTCACCACATTAACAGAGTGGCTACAAGAGCAGGCCAGAAGCTGGAAATACTGTGGCAAGTAACTCATCTCCTGACTTCGCAAAGCCTGTCCACCATCTACGAGGCACAAGTCAGGAGTGTGATGGAATACTCCCCACTTGCCTGGATGAGTGCAGCCCCAACAACACTCAAGAAGCTTGACACCATCCAGGACAAAGCAGCTCGCTTGATTGGCACCACATCCACAAGCATTCACTCCCTCCACAATCGACGCTCAGTAGCAGCAGTGTGTACTATCTACAAGATGCACTGCAGAAATTCACCAAAGACCTTCAGACAGCATCTTCCAAACGCACGACCACTTCCATCTAGAAGGACAAGGGCAGCAGATATATGGGAATACCACCACCTCCAAGTTCCTTTCCAAGTCATTCACCACCCTGACTTGGAAATATATTGCCATTCTTTCACTGTGGCTGGTTCAAAATCCTGGAATTCCTACCCTAATAGTATTGAGGATCAACCCACAGCAGGAGGAAGGCAGCGGTTCAAGAAGGCAGCTCACCACCACCTTCTCAAGGGGCAACTAGGGATGGGCAAGAAATGCTGGCCAGCCAGCGATGCCCACATCCCACAAAATGAATAGAAAAAAAATATCTTTTCTAAGGAGACCATAGTTGCATGCTATATTCAAGATGTGGTCTCACCATTACATCACCAATCTTGATGTAACTGAACATAAAATTAAGGATGTTATGTTAATTTCCTTTTGTTATAAAGGATAACATCTTCAGAGTTAAGCCTTATTGAGTAAGTGGCGCTAATGGAGGTGGGCTTTATGAAGTAAAAGTGACTGGCAGGCCTCAATTTATTAAGTGTCACTTGGGAGATGGTGATGTAATGGTAATGTCACTGGGCTATAATCCAGAACTTCAGGCTAATGCTGTAGGGTCAGGGGTTTGAATCTCACCACTGAGGATGTTGAAATTTTGAATTCAGTGAAAGTCTGTAATAGGAAGCTAGCTTAATGGCACTCTCAATTGTCATAAGAACTCACCTGGTCCACGAACGCTGCTTTGGAAAGGAAATCTACTGTCCTTACCCAGTCTGGCCTACATGCGATCCTGGCCCCACAGCAACGCAGTTGACTCTTCGATGTCTACTGGGATTGGTAATAAACACTGGCCGAGCCAGTGATTCCCAGATTACAAAAAACAAATTAAAAAGAAAACCACCAAAAGCACAGTGTGGTTAAACCAGTAAAAGAAATGCTTGATGGTGACAGAATAACCTGAAGTTGATTGATGGTATTACTTGGCCTTCAAGAATCTGATTTTAAGTTGTTCCTGGAGACTCCTGGCATCCGTTTTGAAGTGGGTCTAGCTGGCAGCTGGGCTATGCAGATCAGCTTGTACAGGCAGAATTCCAGTAGTTATAAAGAAACCAGCTGATCAAACCCACAGTGCAAGAGAATCTTTGGTGCTTCTCAGATAATTAGTCGCTTCTTGTGCCAGTTTCTTCTTCTGTGAATGTCGCAGATGGAAAGGAAGACAGTTCAGCATTAAACAGAGTGTTGAAATAGGCCAGGATTGGGCTTGGGATAGAGGAGATAAGGAGAAGGTGGGTAAATGAGCTAATTACACTGAAGAACAAATCAGGATGGGAAAGGGGCTATCATTATAGGAATATCATTAGCTCGAGCTTGAGAGAGGCTGAGACTGAAATACATGGCGAGTGTAAACTATTAACAGTTCACAACTAAACTATATACAGAGGCAGGGAAGGGCTTCACTGGGCACATCGTTAACGAGGTCTTTGTCCCATGCGATCTGGCATCATGACAGAGCTCCTTATGCACATACTCAGTAGCTGTTGTTAGCAAATTGATACAGTTAACCTTTACACTACACCCAGTCCGCATTGACCCTCAAGTCTTTTTCCCCTGCATACTAATTACATATCCTCCTCAAATCTCTGTTTTTTACAGGAGCATCTTAGACCATGAGACACAGGAACAGAATTAGGCCATTCCGCCCATCGAATTTGCTCCACCATTTGATCATGGCCGATATGTTTCTCAATCCCATTCTTCTGCCTCTCTCTCTCGCTCTCTCTCTCTCTCTCTCTTAAATACATTCATTGACTTTCTGTGGGAATGAGTTCCATAGATTCATCACCTTCATAGAATCCCTACTGTGCAGAAATAGGCCATTCTCACCCCACCCCGCCACTGAGTCTGCAATGACCCTCTGAAGACCCAAGCCATCCTGTCACTGTAACTCACATTTACCATGGCTAATCCATGTAGCCTATACATCCCTGGACATCACAGGGCAATTTAGCATGGCCACTCCCCTAACCTGCACCTTGGACTATGGGAGGAAAGCACAACACCCAGCAGAAGCCCATGCAGACACACAGGGAGAACATGAAAACCACAGACGGTCACCTAAGGCTGGAATCAAACCTGAGTCACCAGCGCTGTGAAGCAGCAGTGTTAACCACTTTGCCATTGTCCGCCCTGCACCTTATTTGAGTTCTAAAGGGTTGTCCCATCATTCTGAGTCTGTGTCCTCAGTCCTACTCTGACCTACTAGTGGAAGCATCTTCTCCATGCCCACTCTATCCAGGCCTGTCAGTATTCTGTAAGTTTCAATGAAATCTTTGAGGTGTTTCCACCAATCTCCATCCACGTGCCCAGAGTCCCCATTAAGGTTGTCAACCATTGGTTAGCTCTGGTCTCTGACTCTGAGTGTCTTCCTTCCTAGTCTTGCTTATTAGCTGTTGTTAAAGTTACCTGTAAATTCTGCCCCAACTGACCGTGTAGCTATGGCTTCCCTTTCATCAAAACTGAGGTCCTTTCTTGTTACCTCAGACAGATGCCAGTTTTGGGTTAGACAAGGTGTGATACTGAGGGTGGGGACAGTGGTGTCATCCTTTGCAATTGCTGTGCCTCCTTGCTGCTGGTTCCTGAGCCACCCGTCCCTTCTGAAAGGTGGTGAGCTGTGCACCACTGGTTGGCAGTGTGGATTTTGCCTACTCCACAACATTTTTTCCTGTGTTGTTAGGGCCCGGGAAAGAGAGGGAAGTTAGTTTTGCAGCCTGATGCCCCTTGTAGGCTGACATGGGATGAATGTGATCTGTAATGATGCAAGCTGGTGGACTATTAGGGCTAAATAAAAATGATTGTTCCTTCTCAGGAGATGTGTTTTTTTTCTCTCATGTATACCTCTCCCACTCTCGCTTGGCTTGAGGGTATCTAAAGAATGGGAAACACTCATTGGCAAATTGTGCCTCATTGTCCGACATGACGAGTTTCCAAACCATGGAAGTTATCGCCAAGAGTTTTATTTGGGGATTGCTAGGATGCCCTTGATGGGTCATCTGGAGAATGTTTAGTCAGTGACAGTGTGGGATCACCAACCTCTGGCCATAGACCATCCATGATGCCAATGCAAATGGTATGTTGGCCTTCATAGTGAGAGGATTTGAGTACAGGAGCAGAGATGCCTCGCTACCTTGAGACCACATCCAGAATATTGTGTACAGTTTTGGTCTCCTTACCATAGAACTGTAGAACCTTACAGTGTGGAAACAGGCCATTAGGCCCATCAAGTCCACACCGACCCTCTGAAGAGCATTCCATCCAAATCCACCCCCCTACCCTATACCTCTAACCCTCTTTATGGCTAACCCATCTAACCTACACGACCCTGGACACTGTGGGAAATTTAGCATGGCCAATCCACTTAACCTCCACATCTTCGGAGTGTGGAAGGAAACTGGAGCAACTGGAGGAAACCCATGCAGACACGGGGAGAATGTGCAAACTCCACACAGACAGTTGCCCAAGGCTGGAATTGAATCTAGGTCCCTGATGCTGTGAGGCAGTGCTAAACACTGAGCCACCATGCTGCCCCATAATCCACAAATGCCTCCGTATAGCACACACAGCTCCTCCTTATTCAAGGAAGAATGTTCAGGCTATTGAGGGTGTGCATTAAAGATATAACAGACTAATCCCTGGGATGGCAGGTTGATGTAGGAAGAGAGCCTGGATCTGTTAGGACTGCATTCACTGGAGTTTAGAAGAATGAGGAGGGATCTCTTAGGAATAGACAGGGTAAGTGCAGGAAGGATGTTCCCAATGACTGGGGAGTCCAGAACCATAAGTCACAGTCTAAAGGTATGGGGTAGGCCATTTAGCACTGAGGTGAGGAGAAATGTCTTCACTCAGAGAGTAGTTAGCCTGTGGAATTCTCTGCCACAGAAAGTGGATGAGGCCAAAACGTTGAATGATAGAGTTCTTGGGTTTAAAGAGATCAGAGGGTAGGGGGATAAAGTGGCGATAAGGTACTGAGTTGGATGATCAGCCATGATCATATTGAATGGTGGAACAGGCTTGATTGGCTGAATGACCCAATCCTGCTCCTATTTTCTATGTTTCTATGAGGTAACATTGTTCTAAGAACAGCCACAAGGACAGGGACAACCAGGGTCATTTTGTGGCCAGCCAGCAAGGCAGTGTATCCTTCATTGCACAGTTGAACTTCGTGAAATTGTTCCTCATTGTTGCAAACATTGAGTGGTTAATGGTGTACAGGCTTTAACTGCTTGGAAGAAGATCTCGTCTTTATTCCTGGGCACTGAGTCAACATCCTTCATAGAATGTCAGCTGTAATACTATCACAGCCAGAGCTGCAATTGGAATCTCTGGGCTCTGGAACTTTGCAATCTCTTTTCCACTCAGTAAGTTGCTGGTAGTTTCTGTTCTGTTTCAATCTCAAATGGTACACCCAAGACCCAATTGAAACATTTCTCATGTGCCCAGGTCACTGTGAGTGCTTCTTTCGCCCTCTCATAGCCTTCCCTTCCAGATTCAGCCTTTGAATCTGGAATGAGACATCTCCCTAACCTGCGGACAGTGTATCTGTCTCTGATCAGGGTCATGTTGTGGCAAGACCTCTGAAAATATCAGCTTGTCTTTGATGATGGCCATTGATCATGTCTGATCTCGTTTCAAATGTTGGCTTGCTTGTTCCCTTCTCCAAGCAACCCTGGGCAGGAATTTTTCCACTTGCTTCACCAATCCCATAAAGTATTGTGGGTCTGTAATGTTTCCAGGAAGGAAGAATTGCATAGTGGCTTTTGTCTTCTGTGAATCTGGGTGAACCCAGTTGCCTGGACAGAATTGTTTTGTGGTCACCCCAAACTCTCTCATCCACTCAAGGACAAGGTGACAAAGTGCTGGTGATAGAAGGCTGTTTGTGTGACTGGAGCCCAGTGTGCACTGGCATACGACAGGGGTCAGTGATAGGTCCCAATATTATTTGTAATACTCATAAATGACAAAAATGAGAATGTGGGAGTGATGGTATGTGTGTTTGTGGATGACATAAAGATTGACTAAGTGGTTGACAGTGAGGAGGGAGGTGTTAGGTTGTAGGAGGGTATAAATGGGTCTGATGGGTTGATAGAATTTAACCTTGATATGTGTGAAGTGATGCACTTTAGAAGAAAGAACAAGGCAAGGGAGCCCTCAATGAATGGCAGGACATTAGGAAGCTCAGAGGAACAGAGGTATCTTGAGGTGATTGTCCACAGACCCTGAATGTGACAGGCCAGATTAATAAGGTAGTTAAGAAGGCATATGGAACATTTGACTTTATCAGACATGGCAATGATCATAAGAGCAGGGAGACTCATTCATAGACTCCCTACAGTGTGGAAACAGGCCCTTCAGCTGAACAAGTCCACACCGACCCTCAGGGCATCCCACCCAGATCCATTACCCTTTTCCCTGTAACCCATCTACACATCTGTGAACGCTATGGGCAATTTAGCATGGTCAATCCACTTAGCCTGCACATCTTTAGACTGTGGGAAGAAACTGCAGTACCTAGAGGAAACCCATGCAGACACGGGGAGAATGTACAAATTCCACACAGACAGGTGCCTGAAGGTGGAACTGAACCTGGGTCCCTGGTGCTGTGAGGCAACAGTGCTAATCACTGTGCCACCATGCTGCCCTATTTGGAGTTGTACAGAACTTTAGTTAGGCCACAGCTGGAGTACTGTGTGTAGTGCTGGTCACTTCACTATAGAATTAGAATTAGCTTCATTGTCATATGTACTCAAATGAGTACAGTGAAAAGTTTACAAATTGCCATTTCCAATGTTGTCTTAGATACAAAGGTAATTAGGTACAGATTCTTAAGTTCAAATTCTTAGAGGGAAGATATTAGAAAAACAAAGAAATAAATGGTCCAGCATTACAGATCATCGGATCTAGAAAAATACACCATCTAGAAAATTAGAAAAATAAATAAAAAGTTCAGAATAACAGTTCTTTCAACTCAGTCCATGCTAGCGACTAGCCTCTAGTTCATGCTGGCTCTTGAGGACGGGAGACCACTCTGGAATCACCTCAAGGCCAGAAGTCCATGCTGAGGCTTCGCCGGGCTGAGAGACCGCCACACCGGACTGCCGAGAGGCTTTCATGCTGAGCAGAGAGATGGCTGTGCCGGGTCTGCACTGAGGCCAGAAGTCTGAGTCCGTGCTGAAGATGGGATTTCAGGACATCGCTGAGAAGAAAGAAGGAAAGGAAGACGGAAAGAAAGACACAAAAGGAAAAAAAAAAGAGAAGCAAAGAAATGGACAGAGTGGATGAGCTCCAGCTGAGATGCCCTATTCTGCCGCCATCTTGCTTAGAAAGGATGTGATTGCAGTGGAGGGGGTGCAGAGGAGATTCACCAAGATGTTGCCTGGAATGGAGCACTTTAGCTATGAAGAAACACTAGGTAAGCTCAGGTTGTTTTGTTTGGAGCAGAGAAGGTTGAGTGGGGCCAGATTGAAGTCTTTAAGATTTTGAGGGGTGTGGACAGGGTGAATAGACAGCAGGTGTTCCCCTTAGTTGAAGGGTCAATAACAAGGAGACATAATTTTAAACTGAAAGGCAAGAGGTTTAAAGGGAACTTAAGGAAAACTTTTTCACTCAGGGTGTGGTGGCGGTTTGGAATGCACTGCCTGGGAGGGTAGTTGAGACAGGAAACCTCATAATCATTAAAAATTTGGATAAACACTTGAAATGCCTTAACATTCAAAGCTATGGGCCTAATGTGGGAAATTAGACCAGTGTAGGAGATAGTGTATTTTTTGGGAGTATGGACTTGATGGGCTGAAGGCCTCTTCTGTACTGTATAATTCTATGGATCTGTGGCTGGGAATATTGTGCATAGGATGACTACCTTACCTTACAGTTGTTACCCCTCACTGGAGTAACATGCTGGAAATCTGGGTGGTATTTATAGAAGGAAAGTAAAGGAAGGCAGTGCAATGATCCCTATCTGCACAATCTGCTGAGACGGTTCTTGTGCTGATGAAACTCTGCTTTTCTCAGTCTTCCTTCTCCAGATGTTTTTACTGATTTGCAAAAGGTACAGGGTGAAGGAAGAACTAAACAGACTTTCTTCAGACATAAAATGGACTTTACTACAGAGAACAGAGAGAGTTCCTGAGTTGATGATGGTTCGATGGCTTCTCCCAATCTTGTTCACAGCCCCAACTGTTCAGCTACCAAGGAATCAATCACATTGCTGTTGGCAGGCAGAAAGCCTTTGTCACCGATAACTGGTCATTCATCCAAAGACCAATCAGCTATTTGTTGCCAGTTGGATATCCATTTGCACATGGCTGTCTACTCTAGTTCATCTGAAGCTAATTAAACTATGAGCTACTGCTGGAACCAGCAGCTTTGTAAACAGTGCCTACCTGTTTCTAAAATCTGAAGTAATCCTTCAGCAACCCTGTTGCCATTTTAGAATATTGTTAGGTGCCTCTAGGAGCTTGGAGCTAATGAGCACACATGAACACAAATCATTTAGTTTTATTTACTATAAGCTGTATACAGATGTACAGGTAGAGCAGGACTTTTGTGTCTCCTTCTGTCAGATCTCAGTAGTGTGCAATCTGGCATCACCATAATGTAAGTACGCACATGCCCTGTTGCTGTTCTTGGTGCATTGGTGCAGTTAACCGTTTACAGATCATAAGGGATTTGGGAAGAGCTGTCATGAGGTATAGAGTTTAGTAAAGGGTGAAATCAGAGGTGGAGGGGAGACTTCTCACCTTTTCTTTCCTGGCCCCTGTTTATCCTTCCCCCGCCCGAACCTTCACTTGTTCTCTTTGGTCATCTGTTGTATGTCCCCTTACTTGTTGTCTCCCTTCTGTTCTCCCCCATTCTCTGTCCCTTGCTCTCACATTCCCTCTGCATTCAACTCCCTCCCCCTCCCATACGAGTGTCTCAGTCTTGCCCTCTTTCTCTCCCTCTAGCTTTTACCTGCTGTCCAATTGGCTCTTCCCTTGCTCCAGGCCTTTTTTCTTTGCCCCACTCTGGTCCTCCCACTCTCTCTCTCTATCTTCCTCCCTCTCTATGCTCCTCTATCATTTTCACCCCCTCTTTTTCTCTCCCTCTTTTTCTGTCTATCTGTCTCAGTCTGTCTATCTGTCTCTTTCTCTCTGTGTCTGTCTGTGTCTCTCCCTGATCATCTCTCTCTTTCCCTTCCTCACTCTCTCTTCCTGCGTAACTCTCTCTCTCTGTCTTTTTCTCAGTCTCTGTCTCCCTGTCGTTCTCTTCCTCACTCTTTCTCTCCATCTGTCCCCGCTCTGTACTCCCTCTCTCTTATCATCACATACACACGTATACACACAGACACACCCCACCCCCTGCACATCTTCTATGTCGCTGTGTTGTGAAGCACTGAAAGAGCTGGGTTGGGGGCTGTGTGGTATCTGAGCTTTGAGCAGTGCTGCTGACTCAGATTCTTGCTGAGCTCTGCCAGGGCTGCTGTGTGAGCAGAAGGAACGAGTGAGTTGATTTTCTTGCGAGGAGGGGCTGTGTGTCATGGTATTATTCACTGAGGCTGGGGCTTGTGTTGCATAAAGATGCTGGAGCTGAGCATGTGCCGAGCCAGTGAGCGAGAAAGAGCCTCCTGTGAGCCAGGCCTGTGGGAGCAGATGGCATCACCCGCTCGGCTGCCCGCTTATAAAGGAGGCAGTGTTTAGCTACAGGCTGCAGCTGCAGTGACTGCCTCAGCAGCACCCCTTCCCCCACACACACACACTGCTCAGAGTTAATCCTTGACAGAGGGAGGGAGCACAGGGATAGTGGAGGAGAGATGCGGGTAAGAGATGGAGGGAGGGAGAGGGAGTGGGTCATGGGGGAGTGAAGAAATGTGCGTAATGGAAATAGAGAAAGGGGACATGGGGAGACTTGTGGGTAAAGGAGATGGAGGGGGAGAGTGGCACAGAAAGAGTGGGGAGGCAGAGATAAAGAGAAAAGGGGGGAGAGAGAGTGAGTGGGGTCAGACAGTGAGTGGGGCCAGACAGCGAGAGAGAAAGGTGGTGGATGGAGAGACAGAGATGGGACGGTAGGACTGGCAGAGAGAGGGAGAGATGTTCGACCAGAAAGAGGTAGAGATGAGACATTGGGAGAAAGACAAAGAGAGAGAAAGAAACAGATGAGTGCAGAAAATATATGCTGACTGGGAATGATATAGTGAGTCCTTTATGTAATCCCATGCTGTCCCTATCCTGGGAGTGCTTGATGGGGCCAGTGTAGAGAGAGCTTTACTCTGTGTCTATCCCTGTTCTATCATGTCCTGAGAGTGTGTGATGTGGACAATGTAAAGGGAGAACATAAGAACATAAGAACTAGGAGCAGGAGTAGGCCGTCTGGCCCTTCGAGCCTGTTCTGCCATTCAATAAGATCATGGCTGATCCTTTCGTGGACTCAGATCCACTTATCCGCGTTCTCACCGTATCCCTTAATTCCTTTATTGTTCATAAAAATATCTACCTTTTTTTAAAAAACATTTACTGAAGTAACGTCAACTACTTCACTGGGCAAGGAATTCCATAGATTAACAACCCTCTGGGTGAAGAAATTCCTTCTCAGTTCAGTCCTAAATCTGCTCCCTCTAATCTTGAGGCTATGCCTCTTGTCCTAGCTTCACCTGCCAGTGGAAACATCCTCTCTACTTCTATCTTATCTATTCCCTTCATAATTTTATATGTTTCTATAAGATCCCCCCTCAATCTTCTGAATTCCAATGAATATAATCCCAATCTACTCAGTCTCTCCTCATAAGCCAACCCCCCCAACTCCGGAATCAACCTAGTGAACCTCCTTTGCACCCCCTCACGTGCCAGTACATCCTTTCTCAAGTAAGGAGACCAAAACTGCACACAGTACTCCAGGTGTGGCCTCACCAGCACCTTGTACAGCTGTAACATAACCTCTCATCTTTTAATTTCAATCCCTTTAGCAATGAAGGACAAAATTCCATTTGCCTTCCTAATTACTTGTTGTACCTGCAGACCTACCTTCTGTGATTCATGCACAAGGACACCCAAGTCCCTCTGCATAGCAGCATGCTGCAACATTTTACCATTCAAGTAATAATCCTTTTTACTATTACTCCTACCAAAATGTATAACTTCACATTTATTTACATTGTATTCCATCTGCCAGACCTTTGCCCACTCACTCAATGTATCTATGTTCCTCTGCAAAGTTTCACAGTCCTCTGTACACTTTGCTTTGCCACTCACCTTAGTGTCATCTGCAAACTTTGACACCCTACACGTGGTCCCCAACTCTAAATCATCTATATAAATTGTAAATAATTGCGGTCCCAACACCGATCCCCGAGGCACACCACTAGTCACTGACTGCCAGCTAGAATAGCACTCATTTATCCCCACTCTTTGCTTCCTGTTCGTCAACCAATCCTCTATCCATGCTAATACTTTACCCTTAATGCCATGCATCCTTATCTTATGCAGTAGCCTCTTGTGCGGCACCTTGTCGAAGGCCTTTTGGAAGTCTAGGTACACCACATCCACTGGGTCCCCATTGTCCACCTCGCTCGTAATGTCTTCATAGAATTCCAAAAGATTTGTCAAGCATGACCTGCCCTTCATGAACCCATGCTGCGTCTGCCCAACGGGACAATTTCTATCAAGATGCTTTGCTATTTCTTCCTTGATAATAGACTCAAGCATCTTCCCCACTACAGAGGTTAAGCTAACCGGTCTATAATTCCCCATCTTTTGTCTACTTCCCTTTTTAAACAGTGGCGTCACATTTGCTGTTTTCCAATCTGCTGGGACTGCCCCAGAGTCCAGCGAATTTTGGAAAATTACCGCCAGTGCACCTGCTATTTCTCCCGCCATCTCCTTTAGTACCCTGGGATGCATTCCATCAGGGCCAGGAGACTTATCAATCCTTAGCTCCATTAGCTTGCCCAACACTACCTCTTCTGTAATTATGATTGTTTCCAGGTCCTCACCTACCTTCGTCTCTTTGTCAATTACTGGCATGTTATTAGTGTCCTCTACTGCGAAGACCGATACAAAATACCTGTTCAATGCCTCGGCCATTTCGTCATATCCCATAACTAAATTCCCCTTCTCATGCTCTAAAGGGCCAACATTTACTTTAGCCACTCTTTTTCGTTCTATATATTTATAGAAACTTTTCCTATCTGTCTTTATATTCTGTGCTAGTTTTTTCTCATGTTCTATCTTACTTTTCTTTATAGCTCTTTTTGTGGTTTTCTGTCGACCTTTAAAGTTTTTCCAGTCTTCTAGTTTCATGCTGTTTTTGGCCACTTTGTATGCCTTCTCTTTCAATTTGATAGCCTCCCTTATT
Source organism: Rhincodon typus (assembly GCF_021869965.1). Lineage (NCBI taxonomy): Eukaryota > Metazoa > Chordata > Chondrichthyes > Orectolobiformes > Rhincodontidae > Rhincodon > Rhincodon typus. The sequence goes on from NC_063376.1 coordinate 10,539,106, forward strand.
TCTTTAGACACGCATGGCAGATTACCCCTTTTCTTACAGTCCTTCCTTTTCATTGGAATATACTTTTGCTGAGCACTTTGAAAGATTGCTTTGAAAGTCCTCCACTGCTCGTCAACTGTCCCACCATAAAATCTTTGTTTCCAGTCTACTTTAGCCAAGTCCTCCCTCATTCTATTGTAGTTCCCCTTGTTCAAGCACAGGACCCTGGTATTGGATTTTATCTTCACACTCTCCATCTGTATTCTAAATTCAACCATATTGTGATCACTCCTTCCAAGAGGATCCCTAACTATGAGGTCATTAATTATTCCTGTCTCATTACACAGGACCAGATCTAGGATAGCTTGCTCCCGCGTTGGTTCCATTACATACTGTTCAAGAAAACTATCACGGATACACTCAACGAACTCCTCCTCAAGGCTACCCTGACCGAGCTGGTTCAACCAATCTACATGTAGGTTAAAATCCCCCATGATAATTGCCGTACCATTTTTACAGGCATTAGTTACTTCTTTGTTTATTGCCCGGCCCAATGTGATGTTATTATTTGGTGGCCTATAGACTACGCCTATCAGTGACTTTTTCCTCTTAGAATTTCTAATTTCTGCCCAAATGGATTCAACCTCATTCCCCATAGAACCTATATCATCTCTCAGCACCGCTCTGATGGCGTCCTTGAATATCAGAGCTACACCACCTCCCTTACCTTCCTGTCTGTCCTTTTGAATAGTCTGGTACCCTTGGATATTAACTCCCAGTCGTGACCATCCTGTAACCATGTCTCCATAATGGCTACCAAATCATATTCATTCGCGATGATTTGTGCCGTTAACTCATCAACCTTGTTACGAATGCTACGAGCATTCAGGTAAAGTGCCTTTATGCTAGCTTTCTTACCCTCATGATTTCCAACATCTCTAATAAAACTCCTGAATTATCCTTCCTTTTGGCTTCTTTCATAGTCTGCCTTGAACTTAAACCCTCCTGCACACATGCTAACCTGCTGCTTACCTTTTTATTTACCATGATACTCCCTGTCGTTTTCCCTTTCTATGTATCTATCCCCTCTTCATGTAACCTTCCCCAGACCCTACAACCCTCTGAGATCTCTGCGTTCCTCCAATTCCGGACTCTTGAGCATCTTCCAATTCCCATCACTCCACCACTGGTGGCAGTGCCTTCAGCTGCCTGGGCCCCGAGCTCTGGAATTCCCTCCTTAACATTCTCTGCCTAACTCTTTTGCTTTAAGATGCTCGATAATATCTTCCTATTTGATTAAATGTTTTGCCGCTTGTCCCTAATGTTTTGTTTCGCTGGTTTGTTTTATAATGCACCCGGGAAATGTATTGTTTCATTACATTACCTTACATTACAGGTGCTATGGGAATGTTAGGTGGCAGTGCTGTTTTTATCTACTTTCATTGAGACAATTGCCATTTTCACCAGATGTTCATTCTGCACATGATTTCCAATCCTGTCCAGGTGTGGGCCTCAGTACTGCAACATTTTCAGAAATTTAATTACTCTACCAGATAAATGATCTGCTGGAATCTGACTTTTGGCTTTTAAATTGCCAATTTTGACCTCTGGATCACTTTCTCTGACCAATCAGCAATCCATTCTAAATGAAGCTGAGAGTTGTGCTGAACACCCTGCATTTTGCAGGAAAGCAATCAGGTCTTGTCAAGCGTTCCCTTGGCATTGATTCTAGGCAAGAAGTGATTTCTAGTTGAAGGTGAATTACAAATGTCAGAGCAGCATCTTAAGATGGTTTCATTAAGAGTTTATACTTGATTTGGCACTTTAGGAATGAACGGGAAGGTGTTTTGATCCATTGGGAATGTGCACAATGGTAGTAAATGGGAAGGGGTTTGGATCCATTGGGTTGTGTGTAATGGGAGTGAATGGAAAGGGGATTGGATCCATGGGGATTGTGTACAATGGGAGTGAATGGGAAGGCATTTAGATCCATTGGGCTGATGTATAATAGGAGTGAATCGGGAAGGGTTTGGTGTTTTGGGGTTCGATGCTGTAGAAGTTGTTTGATGGAACTTATCCTTTGAGTGTGAGAGTTTGAGTGACCCTGGTCTGCACTATCTCATGTACAGTGTCATGGAGACTGTAACCTGACTTCCACACCCTGGATGGTGATGTGACAGAGCACAGTGCACCTTCTGCCTCACTGCAGGGGCATTGGACAGATAGGAAGTGGCTCATGATGAACATAAGGATATGCAGTCAAAGGTGAAAGGGCTCTGGTTTGGATGGGTGATGTTATGTAGATTTCAGTAATTCCAGTTAACAGACAGCTTGGTGCAGTTGTAAATCTATTGTGTGTTGGTTTTTTTGGGATGTGGGAAGTTATTGATGATGACCATTGATATTCAAGATTTTTTTTATTCTCTAAAGAATCCTGCCTCTCTGAAGCACCCATGTTCTGCGTCGTATGCACAAGTGTGCACACCCATTTCTGTGATAACGTGGACATCTTGTGTTTCTGGGATGTATCTCAAATACCTGCCCCACGTGGTAATTAGAGATTTAATTTAGAGATTCAAGATTGGAACTTGGAACAAGCCATTTTATCTACAGTGCATTTGTCATCCACCTGCTGAAGTACTAGGTCCAGTGTGTGCCCATGTTTTGCAGAAGCATTGTGGAAGTGCATTTGAAAAGATGTCGACTACATAATAATGTTCCTTCATATTGTCACTGTTTCACTGACTGATGGACTATGTTTACTGGCTGCTTGAAAGAATTTGTGACTAGTTTTCGAACTGATAAAATGCACCCCTGAGACTCCCCTTTCTGTCCCCCTGCTGACCCCCGCTGCTGTCTCAACATGAGCAAAGCAATAGCAGATACTGGAATTCTAAAATAAATCCAAAAATTGTAGGAAAAGCTCTGCAGCTCAGGAGCCTTCTGTGGAGAGAGAAACAGAGTTTGGCATTTTGGGTCAATGACCTTTCTTCAGAAGGCTGCGCAGTTTCTGCTGGAATTCCATGCTTTCCTTTCAGCATTCCAGCATCTGTTGTTTCGAATTGGAGTCCCTTTTTTTTAATATTGTTCAGCATAAAGGCAATTAGGAAGGTAAAAGGCATGATTGCCTTTATTGTAAGGGGGTTGGAGTGCAATAATGAAGGAGTCTTGTAACTGTGGGGAGTATTTGGTGAGACAGACTTGGAACACTATGCAGCTTTGGCCTGTACATGCACAGAATCCCAGAGGGCATACACACTGAAGGTTTGCTGCTGAGCCGTGGGACCAGGGGGCTGCTCTCTAAGAGACTGAGAAAATTGGGCCTGATGCTCTGGAGTTTAGAAGAATGGGAAAGGATCACATCGGAACGGATAATTCTGAAGGTGTTTGACAGGGTTGATACTGAGAGGTCCTTCTCCCTCTCAGCTGGGGATCTAAAATATAATGTGGGGTGTTTGGGGATGGGGGCGTGAAACAGCCTCAACAAGGGCATGGAGGGAGCAAGAACTGCACATGCTGAAGTCAGAGTCAATATAGTGTGGAGTTGGAGGAACACAGCAGGTCAGGCAGCATCAGAGCAGCAGTAGAGTCAAGGTTTCAGGCCTGGACCCTTCATCAGGACAATGTTGAATATATTTGGTCTCTTGGGGGATTGAGATGTGGGGAGCAGGTGGGAAAAGGAGAGTTGAAGCTCAAGATCAGACATGATTGTATTGAAAAGAGGGAGCAGGCTGAATGGTGTACCCCTGCTCCTGTTACTGATATTCTTCTGATAATGCACCTTTATAAAGGACATGGATTTACAGGTATCACTGGCAGTTTCCTCCACACATATAGTTCCAGTCTTTGTGTCTTGTGTAGCATGGTGCTTCAGAATGGAAGATTAAAGGTACTAGGAGCTAAATCAAATCAAATCAGGAAAGGTAATTCAGCCTCTCAAACCTACTCCACCGGTTAATAAGATCATTACTGATCTAGTTATGGTTTTTACTCCCCATCAGTCCCCCATAACCATCAACTCATTCGTCGATCAAAACTCTGTCTTATTTTCAATATATTCATTTACGAAGCCTCTGCTGCTCTCTGAGGGAGAGAATTCCACAGAGTCACAGCCCTCTGAAAGAAAGCATTCCTCCTCATCAGAGATAGTAGGAACTGCCGATGCTGGAGAATCTGAGATAACAAGGTGTAGAGCTGGATGAACACAGCAGGCCAAGCAGCATCAGAGGAGCAGGAAAGCTGATGTTTCGGGTCGAGACCCTTCTTCAGAAAAGGTTATCTCATTCCTCCTCATCTCCATCTTAAATGAGAAATTGCTTATCTTTAAACAATGTCCCCTTTAAATTAGTTTTAGATTCCCCAGTGAGAGGCAAAATCATCTCAGAATCTACCCTGTTAGTCTCCCTTCGACCCCTGTATTTCAGTAAGATCGTCCCTCATTCATCTAAACTCCAATGAGTACAGACCTAGCCTACTCAAACTTTCCTCATGAGTCAACAGGAATCAGTCTAATGAACCTTCTCTGAACTGCTTCAATTTTGTCCATCCCTCAGACAGTAGGGGTAAAGGAGTCTTTTACAGGATATAAGCTGGTGATTAGTGGAGCTACACAGTGATCAGTGTTGGAACCACACAGATGGACTTGGGCAGGTTAGGAGAGAGAAGGGGCAGATAGAATATAAGGTGAAAAATTGTGTGGTTATGCATTTTGGTAGGAAGAATAGAGGTGTAGAGTATGTTCTAAAGGGGGAAAGACTTCAGAAATCTGAAGCACAAAGGGAGTTCCTAGTTCAAGATTCTTTTAAGATTAACGTACAGGTTCCATTGGCAGTTAGGAAGGCCAATTCAATGTTAGCATTCATTTCGAGAGCATTAGAATACATGAGCAGACATGTACTGCTGAGGCTGTATAAGGTTTTGGTCAGATGGCATTTGGAATATTGTGAGCAGTTTTTGGCCACATCAGAGGTAGGATGCAGGCCTTGCAGGGCGGTAGAGGAGATTCATGAAAATGACCCCAGGAATTAGGGTCTTGTAATATGAGGTTGAGGACTTTGGACCTGTACTCGATGGAGTTTAGAAGGATGAGCGGGGATCTGATTGAAACTTGTAGAATACTGAGAGGCCTGGATAGATTGAATGTGGAGAAGATCTTTCTGCTAATAGGAGAGACTAGGACCCGAAGGCACAGCCTCAGAGTGATGACCCTTTAGAACTGAGATGAGGCGAAATTTCTTCTTGGTGGTTAATCTGTGGAATTCATTCCCGCAGAGGATTGTGGAGACAAAGTCGTTGAGTGTTTTTAAGACAGAGGTAGGTATGTTCTTCATTAGTGAGGGAATTAAGGGTTACAGGGAGAAGGCAGGAGAATGGTATTGAGAAATGTATCAGCCATGATCAAGTTATGGAGCAGATTTGATGGGGTGAATGGCAACTTCTGCTCCTATATTTTATGATCTTACTTAGTAAGGAGTCCAATACCATACAAAGTATTCCAGATAAAGTCTCACTAAGACCTTGTACTGTTGTTGTAAGACTTAGTGCCAGAAGACTGGAGACTAGCAAATGTTGTCCCCTTGTTCAAGAAGGGGAGTAGAGACAACCCTGGTAATTATAGACCAGTGAGCCTTACTTCGGTTGTGGGTAAAGTGTTAGAAAGGATTATAAGAGATAGGATTTATAATCATCTAGAAAGGAATAATTTGATTAGGGATAGTCAACACGGTTTTGTGAAGGGTAGGTCGTGCCTCACAAACCTTATTGAGTTCTTCGAGAAGGTGACCAAACAGGTGGATGAGGGTAAAGCGGTTGATGTGGTGTATTTGGATTTCAGTAAAGCGTTTGATAAGGTTCCCCATGGTAGGCTATTGCAGAAAATACGGAGGCATGGGATTGAGGGTGATTTAGCGGTTTGGATCAGAAATTGGCTAGCTGTAAGAAGACAGAGGGTGGTGGTTGATGGGAAATGTTCATCCTGGAGTTCAGTTACTAGTGGTGTACCTCAAGGATCTGTTTTGGGGCCACTGCTGTTTGTCATTTTTATAAATGACCTGGATGAGGGCGTAGAAGGATGGGTTAGTAAATTTGCGGATGACACCAAAGTTGGTGGAGTTGTGGATAGTGCAGAAGGATGTTGTAGGTTACAGAGGGACATAGATAAGCTGCAGAGCTGGGCTGAGAGGTGGCAAATGGAGTTTAATGCAGAAAAGTGTGAGGTGATTTACTTTGGAAGGAGTAACAGGAATACAGAGTACTGGGCTAATGGTAAGATTCTTGGTAGTGCGGATGAGCAGAAAGATCTCAGTGTCCATGTGCATAGATCACTGAAAGTTGCCACCCAGGTTGATAGCGTTGTTAAGAAGGCGTACAGTATGTTAGGTAGAGGGATTGAGTTTCGGAGCCATGAGGTCATGTTGCAGCTGTACAAAACTCTGGTGCGGCCGCACTTGGAGTATTGCGTACAGTTCTGGTCACCGCATTATAGGAAGGATGTGGAAGCATTGGAAAGGGTGCAGAGGAGATTTACCAGGATGTTGCCTGGTATGGAGGGAAGGTCTTATGAGGAAAGGCTGAGGGTTTTGAGGCTGTTTTCGTTAGAGAGAAGAAGGTTAAGAGGTGACTTGATAGAGACATACAAGATGATCAGAGGATTAGATAGGGTGGACAGTGGGAGCCTTTTTCCTCGGATGGTGATGGCTAGCACGAGGGGACATAGCTTTAAATTGAGGGGTGATAGATATAGGACAGATGTCAGAGGTAGGTTCTTTACTCAGAGAGTAGTAAGGGCGTGGAATGCCCTGCCTGCAAAAATAGTAGACTCGCCAATTTTAAGGGCATTTAAATGGTCATTGGATAAACATATGGATGATAATGGAATAGTTTAGGTTAGATGGGCTTCAGATTGGTTTTCACAGGTCGGCGCAACATTGAGGGCCGAAGGGCCTGTACTGTGCTGTTATGTTCTATGTTCTATGTTCTATGTTCCCTACATTTATACTCCATCCGCCTTGCAATAAAGGCCATCCTTCCACTTGTCCTAATGACATGCTGTACCTGCATATGGCCTTTGGAGATTCATTTTCAAGGACATCTAGATCCCCCTGAAGCACAGTGTTCTGCAGTACCTTTCCATTTAAAAAGAAGTGAGAGGTAATATCGCTGAAATTATGAATTGCTTAGTGAATGGGACAGTCTAAATATAGGTAGGATGTTTCTCCTCACCCCTTACTGTAACGTCCTCTGATATACCCCACAACCCTCAGTGTAACACTCTCTGAAATACCCCACACTCCTCATTTCAACACTGATGTACCCCACATTGCCACTGCAACACACTCTGATATACTGCAGAGCCTCACTGGAACATTCTCTGATATCCCCACACCTCTCACTGTAACACCCTGATAAATCCCACACCCCTTACTAAAATGCAGTCTGATATGTCCCACAATCCTTACTGTAACACTCTGATGTATCCCACATCATTCACTGTAATACTAATGCACCTCTCACTATAGCACTCTGATATACCCCACACTCCTCACTCTAACACTGGTATATTACATACCCCTCCTTATAACACTGATACACCACACTCTGGTAACAACATGCAGAAATATAACCCTCTCTGTTATAACACTTCTGGTATACCCTACATCCCCCACTGTAACACTCTGATATAGTTAACACCCTCCACTGTAAAACCCTGTTACACCCACACCGCTCACTGTAAAGCTCTGGGAGACACCACATCTCTTGCTGTAACACGATGGTATACCTCACACCCCTCACTGTAAAACACTGGTACACTCTGCACCTCTTACTGTAACATTGAAAAACCCCGTACCCCTCACTGTAACACTCTCATGTGTCCCACACCCCTCACTGTAACACTGGTACCCTTCACTGTAAGACTGGTATACCTCTCACTGTAGCACTGGTACCCTCTTCACTGTAACACTGACACACACACATGCACACACACATACACACAGCCATTTGCTAAGAGACGGCCAGTTCAATCATATGGCCGATCCATCAAGTAACATGCCAAGAAGAAAGTGGCAAAAGAATGAAACCTCCCCTGCAAGAGGGAATATGACAGGGGATCTGAGAGAGGACTCGTAGGTCAGCCTGCATCCCAATATTAAGCTGAGTTGCAGTGGTATTGCTGAGGTATTCAGCATTTAGTTGCGAATGGACAGGTATAGCAATGTTGTCCTTCAATTGCACTGCTATCTTTAAGCTTTGTTCGAAATGTGATTCCCACACAATTTGCGTGTAATTTTTCTTGCATCAAAAATTGTCAACTCAGGTCAGGATGGACATCTTTTGATTTGAATGTCTCTGAGTTTTTACAGGCAGGAATTGGTGATGTTTGTAGATCCCTGGTGGATTTGCTGTTTACCAGTCTGTGTGCTACATCAGCTTTGGCTTGTTAAATTGTGCATCGATCCGTGGTTGGTTTCAGCTCCAGATTCAATTGCTTTTCCGAGATTGATTTTCTCTCTTGTATTCCCCTTACTGTCTCTGCCATCCCCTCTCTCTCTCTGTCGTTCTGTCTCTCTCTGTTGTTCCCTTTCCCTCTTTCTCTCTGTTGATCTCTTTCTCCCTCTCTGTCGCTCCACCTCTCTCTCTCCCTCTCCCCCTCCCCATCTCTCTGACCCTCTCTCTCTGTTGCTTGATGTCTCTCTGTCACTCCCTCTCCCTGTCTCTCTGTTGCTCTTGTGAATCTAAATGGGAGCTGGGTTTCCATGTTCATGCTTTTCTGCACTGCACTGTGGTGATGGCTGCACTTCTGATCAGTAACACTGATACGTTCGTGTCTGAAATCGCTACCTGCTCCTGAATATCACGCTGCGATGATCTGCCTCAATGGTGGGGCAGATCAGGCCATATCTCCCACTTGTCTCTGTCCATATCTACCTACCCCGCCTTTGTCTATATCCCTTTTTCATCTCTGTCTGTGTCCTCTCCCCCATTGCTGTACATATCCATCAGCAGTCTCTGTCCGTATCTACTCTTATCTCTGTCCATATCCACCCCCTCCTCTGTGTGTATCTACCCCTACCTGTCCATATCCACTGCCCATCTGTATTCACTCCCTCCTCTGTCTGTATTCACCACCTCTTTGTACATTTTCACCACACCTCTGTACATATCCATCTGTTTTTGACTGTATCCACTCCTCGTCTCTGTCCGTATCCACCGCCCCCATCTCTGTCCTTATCTACTCCTCTGTCTCTCTCCTTATACAACCCCACTCCTCTGTCTGTATCCACACTCCTCCTCTGTCCGTATCCGGCACTCTGCTCTAAGCGTATCCACTTCCTCCCCAGTCTGTATGCACCCTTTGTCTCTGCCCATATCCACCTTTGCCCGTCTCATTGTTTCCATATCAGTCCATGTCTGTCTATTGTTTGCTGTTTCTTCCTCTTCTTTTCTTCCTTTCTTATCTCTCTACCTGTTTTTTGATTATTTTGCTGGTTATTGCTTTCACTATCAGTGGGATTGGTCACCTTTTACAGAGTCATAGAGATGTACAACACAGAAACAGACCTTTTGGTCCAATTGCCCATGCCAACCGGATATTCTAAATCAATCTAGTCTCATTTGCCAGCATTTGGCTCATATCCCTTTAAACCATTCCTATTCATGGACCCATCCAGATGCCTGTTAAATGTTGTAATTGTATCTGCCTCCACCACCTCGTCTGATAGCTCGCTCCATCCATGCACGATCCTCTGCATGAAAACGTTCCCTTAGGCCACTTTTAAATCTTTCTCCTCTCACCTTAAACCAATGCCCTCTTGTTTTGGATTCCCCTACCCTGGGAAAAAGACGTTGGCTATTCACCCTATCCATGCCCCTCGCGATTTTATAAACCTCTATAAGGTCTTCCTTCAGCCTCTGGGTTGCCTGTGTTTTGAGCTATCAAGGTGTATATCTTCACTCTCCTCCCTCCACTGTTACCTGTATCTCTGTCCTCTCTTTTCTATCACCTTGTCCTTTTTCTTTCTTTTTAGCTGTTTGGCAGTATGCTCTCTCTTTGTGCCCTTTCTCCCTCTCTGTTTGACACTCCTCCCCCAGAGCTGGGGTCTCCTTTTATCCAGTGAGCCTCTTATGTGTCTTCTGCCTTTTTCTCTCTCACTCACTTCCTGCGTATTTGATTAGAACAGGTTCTGTACTTCCCTCTTGTAGATTTTGCTTGAGTGTTCTGAATGTGAGTATCTTTCTAGTTCCTGGTTTGGGTATTTGTTTGACTTTGTTTACATTTTATTGTCAATGAACTATTTTGTAACTGCAGCTTGTAGTTTGTGTTGTATTGTCTCTGATTTGCTGTCATGAGGTTGCTCAGTCAGTCTGTCCTTCCATCTCTCACTTTGTTTTCATTTGTGTTTCTTTGTTCTCCTTTGTATATTCACCACATTCAACGTTCACTTCCTCCACCGCCTTCAACGTTCACTCCCTCCACCACCTTCAGCATTTTCACTCAGTCCCCCACCTTCAACATTTTCAGACCCTCATTTACAGACGTTCAAAGGCAGCAGTGTGTACCATTTACAAGATGCACTACAGAAATTCACCAAGGCTGCTTAGACAGCACCTTCCAAACTCTCGACCACTACCATTCAGAAGCTTTTACATGGGAACCTGCTGTTCCTTCAGTGTCACTGGGTCAGTATCCTGGAATTTCCTTTCTAATGGCATTGTGGGTCAACCTACAGTGCGTGGACTGCAGTGGTTCAAGAAGGTAGCTCATCCCCGCCTTCTTGAGGGGCCAGTTAGGGATGGGCAATAAATGCTGGCCAGCCAGCAATGACCATATGATGTTTTAAAAAAGGACTTTGACTCGTCCAGCGTTAAAGTCCTCTGCTTCTTTTCCTGTCTCCCTCTGTATATTACTACCATTCATTTGCTAATTTGGTCTGCGTTTCTCTGTATTTTCTTACACTGATACTCCACACCTCTACATATCTGTATAACCTCTTCCACCCCCTATTCCCTTCCCTATGTCTGTAAACTCCTCCAGCCTCAAAATCCCTTCCTATCTTTAACCTCATATAGCCCCAACACCCTCCCTTTTTCTGTATCCTCCTCCAGCCCTTACACCTTTCCTTAGCTCTGTAAACTCCTCCAGCCCCAACACCCTCCCTATCTCTGTAACCTTCTCCAGCCCCTACACCACTCCTCTATTTCTGTCACCTCCTCCAACCCCTACACTCCTCCCTATGTCTATAACCTCCTTCAGTCTCTACATCCCTCCCTACTTTAACCTGATACAGCTCCAAAACCCACCCTATCTCTGTAAACTCCTCCAGGCCCTATACCTATCCATATCTCTGTAAACTTCTCCAATTCTGGCCTCTTGAACATCCCTGATTCCCATCTCTCCACCTCACTGTGTCTTCTCTTTTAAGATGCTCCTTAAAACTGATGTTTGGACTGGAGGATTGGTCACCTGTTATTAATATTGCCTCATACGACTCAAATGTGTCAAATGTTATCATCTGTAAAATCATGAAATTGCTACAGTGCAGAAGGAAGTCATTTAGCCCCATGTGCCTAGAGCGGTTCAATTCCCTAATGTCTAACTCCTACCTTTACCCTTGCATACCATTTCTATCCAAGTAACCATCCAATGCCCTCCTGAATGTCTCAATTGAACTGCCTCCACCTCATTTACAGGCACTGCATTCCAGACCCTAGCTACTTGCTGCAAAAAAAAGATTATTCTCGCCTTATCCTTTCTTTGTTAACACTTCACTTTAAATCCATGCCCCTCTTGTTCTTGTTTCTTTTGAGCATGAGCAGCTTCTCCCTACCTACTCTATCCAGCCTGCTGTAATTTTGTAAATCTTTATCAGATCTCCTCACAGCCACCTTCTCACTTGGGAAAGTCTTGGGACTTTTTACTTAGAAAGATAAATGAATCCTTGGTAATTATTGCAAGGGGAGTGGAATGTAAAAGTTGTGAAGTTTAACTACAGCTGTACAGGGTCAAGATGAAGCTGATAGCCTGAGAATTTGCAGAGTTTTGATCTGCGTATTTGTATAAAGGATAGAATTGGTTAGGAGATTCAATCACCTGATTGCTGAGGTGATTGGGCTTGTCTTGTAAACAGCTTTGCCCTATTCCCATTGAAATTTATAAGAACAAGAGGTGATCTTTTAGAAACTTGTAAAATCCTGAGGGATTGGATTGGGTGAATATCTGGAAGCTGTTTCCTCTTGTGGGTTAGGCTAAAATGAGGGGACACAGCTGAAGAATAAAAAGGTACCCCTTTTAAGATGAAGATGAGGAGAATGCCTTTATCTGTAAGCGTTGTTAGTCTGTGGATTTCCCTACTCCAAAGAGCATTGCCCTAGAAGAGGGGGTTGCATACTGTGCTCACGTTCAGGGCCTGTGCTCAAGGGAGGGCCCAAGCACATTGGCTGCATGATAGTATGAAATCTCCCAGGAATGGGAGGAGGTCAAATTTGCAGCGCACCCTCATTTAAATGGATAGCATCCCTGAGGAGTGTTTGCTGTAATCATAGCTCGGTTCTATCCCATGTTTGCCATCATTTGGTCAATTTGTGAGCCAATCAGTAGCAAATATGGGACAAAATCAGACTGTGATTGGAGGAGGAGCAAGAAGAAAAGTGGCAACATCGAGAAGATCACGGGACAGGAGTTGCCTGGCCAGATGGATGGAGCGAGCGAGTGAGATGGAGGGAGACTGTAAGATGGGAGAGTAAGGCTAGAGGAGGTAGAGAGACTACACGGAAGGGAGGGGAACAGGAAGAGAGGTTGTAAAAGAGGGTGAATTGTTTTAAATCTGTCAACAATGGACCACACATCTCACTAGGAGCCAAGAAATCACCAAGGAAGTAATTTCCTTGCAAATGAGTATGGAATCTCTAGCTTAAGGCTGCACATGGCCATTGTCTCCCATGAACTAGTGGTATTATCACGGAATATCATAGAATCCCTACGGTGTGGAAACAGGCCATTCGGCCCAACAAAATACATCGCCCCTCCAAAGAGCATCCCACCCTGACTCATTCCCCTACATCTGCATGTCTACCCATGCCTAACCCAAACATTCCTGGACGCTACTGGCAATTTAGCATGACCAGTCCACCTAGTCTGCACATCTTTGGACAGTGGGAGGAAACCAGAGCACCTGGAGGAAACCCACGCAGACACAGGGAGAATGTGCAAACTCCGCACAGACAGTCACCCGAGAGTAGAATTGAACTGAGGTCCCTGGCACTGTGAGGCAGCAGTGCTAGCCAGTGAGCCACCGTGCCACCCAAAATTATTGTTAGACTATTCATCTAGAAACGTAGAATCATCTGATGACCTGGGTTTAATCTGACCATGGCAGATAGTGGAATTTGAATTAAATTGCAAAAAATAATCTAGAATTAAGATTCTAATGATGACCATGAAAAGGAAGGAAACTACCACCCTTGCATCTGGCCTGGGCCCCCACACCAGACCCCCAGAAATGTGGTTGACTCTTAATAGTTCCAGAGGTTGGGTAGTAACTGCTAACCTAGCCAGCAATGCCCACATCCTGTGAATTAATTTTTAAAAGGAGCTATTGTATTCCATATCATCAAAATTGCAGTGCTATTGTAATAAACACTCTGCTGATTCCAAGTTTGAAAGTGTGATTCAGGGAAAAGGGTAGTAATTGCCTGATTAAAATATTCCAGCTGTGTTGGAAACACATTATCTGTGACCTCTCCCGTCTGTAATAGGTGTGTTTAGGGCGTTGGCTTTTTAAGTATAGAAGTGCATGCCAGTTGTTTGAAAAAATGTGTAATTTATGCCTGTTATCTTGTGCAAATTTAACTAGTGTGGGGTATACTAATAGAGTGTTGGTGATTATTGAGGGCAGTGTTGGCTTCTAATTCTGTTTCTGTGTGAGTCCATGTGTCTCGCGTGTCAACACAAATACTGAGGACTGTGTAGCTATGTGACTGAATAAATCAGATAGTGTGAATGGGAAAGTAACCCCAAAAATCAAATGATAGCCTTGGAGTGGGGAGGCAGGCGCTACCCCCCCCCCCCCCCCCCCCACCTCAATTCTTGACTGTGCTGCAGACTTGACAATGGAATGGGAAGGGTCTCAGGTGTGGCTCAGTGTTTGAGACAATTACAAATCACACTGCCTCCATGCCTCTGCTAATAAATAACCTGAGTGTAAACCTCCCAGTCTTTGACATCTAATGACCAAACTCTTGTGCGACCATCAGAAAATAGGAACAGGAGTAGGCTCAGCCTTTCAAGTCTGTTCTGCCATTCAAAATTATCACGACTGATCATCCAACTCAATCTGCTATTTCCACTTTCCCCCTATACCCTTTGATCCCTTTAGCCCTAAGCTCTAAGAACTGTATCTAACTCCTTGAAAATATTCAATGTTAGTCTTGAACCGCTTTCCTTGGCAGGCAATTCCACAGGCTAACCACGAGAGAGTGAAGACATTTTTCCTCATTTCAGATGGTAGATGGAGTTTAATTTAGATAAATGTGAGGTGCTGCATTTTGGAAAGGCAATTCAATATAGGATTTGTACGCTTAGTGGTAAGATCCTGAGGAGTGTTGCAGAACAAAGAGACCTTGGGGTGCAGGTTCATACTTCTTTGAAGGTGGAATCACAGGTAGACAGGGTGGTGAAGAAGGTGTTTGGTACACTTGCTTACATTAGTCAGTGCATTGAGTATAGGAGTTGGGATGTCATGTTGTGGTTGTACAGGACGTTGGTTGGACCAATTCCGAAATACTGCATTCAATTCTAGCTTTTCTGCTATAGGAAAGATGTTGTTAAACTTGAAAGGGTACAGAAAAGATTTACAAATATGTTGCCACGGTTGGGGGCTTCGAGCTTTCACGAGAGACTGAATAGGCCAGGGCAATTTTCCCTGAAGTGTCAGAGGCTGATGGGTTTATAAAATCATGAGGAGCATGGATAAAGTGAATAGCCAAGGTCTTGTTCCCAGGGTAGGGGAATTCAAAACTAGAGGGCATAGTTTAAGGTAAGAGAGGAAAGGTATAAAAGGGACCCAGGGGGCATGTTTTTCACACAGAGGGTGGTGCGTGTATGGACTGAGCTGCCAGATGAAGTAGTGGAGGCTGGTACAATTACAAAATTTAAAAGGCATCTGGTTGTGCACATGATAGGAAGGGTTTAGGGGATATGGGCCAAATGCTGGCATATGAGACTAGGTTAATTTGGAATATCTGGTCGGCATGAACGAATTGGACCAAAGGGTCTGTTTCTGCACTGTACAGCTCTATGACTATGACTCAGACCTAAATGGGCAACCCTTAAACAGTGACCCTCAGGTTCTGGATTCCCTGGTTATCTGGAACATCCTTCCTGTGTTTATCCAGTCTAGTCGTGTTAGAATTATATAGATTCCTATGAGATCTCCCCTCATTCTTCTAAACTCCAGTGATTATAGTCCTAACTAATCCAGACTGCCTGTTTATATTGTCAGTCCTGGCATCCAAGGAATCAGTCCGGTAAACCTTCATTGCACTCCCTGCAAAGGCAGAAGATTCTTTCTCAGATAAGGAGACCAAAACTGCGCACAGTACTGCAGATGACAACTCACCAAGGCCTGGATACAATTGCAGTAAGATATCCCTGCTCCTGTACTTGAATCTTCTCGCTGTGAAGGCTAACATACCATTTGCTTTCTTCACAACCTGCTGCACCTAGAATTGTAGAATCCCAACAGTGTGGGAGCAGGCTATTCAGCCCATTGAGTCCTCACCAACCCTCCGAACAGCATCCCACCCAGACCCAACCTCCTATCCTTTCCCTGTAACCCTACATTTCCCATGTTTAACCCACCTAGCCTGCACATCCCTGGACAAAATTGGCAATTAAGCATGGCCAATCCACCTAACGTACACAACTTTGGACTGTGGGAGGAAACTGAAGACCAGAGAAGACCCACACAAACATGGGGAGAATCTGTAAACTCCACACATAGTTGTCTGAGGCTGGAATTGAGCCCAGATCCCTGGTGCTGTGAGGCAGCAGTGCTAACTACAGAGCCACCATGCCGCACTATGCTGCAAGCTTTCTTTCAGCAACTGGTGTGCAAGGACACCCAGGTCTCGTTGCCCCTACCCCTTGTCCCAATCTATCACTATTTAGATAATAACTCGCCTTCCTGTTTGTCCTACCAAAATGGGTAATCTCTCATTTTTCCCACATGGTACTGCATTTGCCATGCATTTGCCTACTGACTCAACTTGTCCAAAGCGTGCTGAAACACCTTTGCATTCTCCTCACAGTTCACATTCCCACCCAGTTTCTGTGTGTGTGTCTGTTTGTCTGTGTTAGTGACAGTGTGTGCATGGCTACGTAAGTGTCTGTTTGTGTGTCTGCCTGCCTATTAGTGTTTGTGTGTCTAGAATTTGTGTGTCTGCCGGTTAGTAGGGCTGTGTGCATACATGCCTATTAGTGAGTCTCTATGTATGAGACCATAAGACACAGGAGCAGAATTAGGCCATTCAGCCCATCAAGTCTGCTCTGTCATTTGATCAAGGCTGATATATTTTTCAAACTCATTCTCCTGCCTTCTGTCTGTACCTCTGGATTCCCTCCCTAATGAGGAACCTATCTGTCTTACATGCACTCAATGATTTGGCCTCGAAAGCCCTGGTAGCAGTGAGTTCCACAGATTAACCACCCGCTGGCTGAAGGAATTCCTCCTCATATTAGTTCTAAGGGATCAGTTTCACTCTGAGGCTGTGCCCTTGTGTCCTAGTTTCTAAACATCTTATCCACATTCACTCTATCCAGGCCTCTCAATATTCTGTAAGTTTCATTCTTATCTCCCTTCATCCTTCTCCATCAAATACAGACCTAGAGTCCTCAAATGCTCTTCATATGACAAGCCCTTCATTCCCGGGATCATTCTCGTAAAGCTCCTCTAGACCCCCTCAATTCCAGCACATCCTACCTTAAATATGGCCTAAAATTGATCACAATATTCAAATAAAT
The DNA here is from genome assembly GCF_021869965.1 of Rhincodon typus. Taxonomy (NCBI): domain Eukaryota; kingdom Metazoa; phylum Chordata; class Chondrichthyes; order Orectolobiformes; family Rhincodontidae; genus Rhincodon; species Rhincodon typus. Next base: position 10,556,102 of record NC_063376.1, read on the forward strand.
TCTGACCAGAGCCTTATACAGCCTCAGCAGTACATCCCTTCTCATATTCTAGTCCTCTTGAAAGAATGCTAACATTGCATTTGCCTTCCTAACTGCCAACTGAACTTGAAGAGAATCCTTAAGAGAATCCTGAACCAGGACTCCTCAAGTCTTTCCCCATTTAGAAAATAGTCTACCCCTCTAGTCTTCCTACCAAAGTATGTAAACTCAGACTTTCCTACACTGTACTCCATATGCCACTTCTTTGCCCATCTCCTAGCCTGCACAAGTCCTTCTGCAGCTTCCTTACCTCCTGAACACTGCCTGCCTCTTCACCTATCTTTGTGTCATGTGCAAACATAGCAATAATGCCCTCAGTTCCTTTGACCAGGTCATTAATGTGTCGCTTGAATAGTCCTGGTTCCAACACAGACCTCTGCGCAACTCCACTGGTCACCAGCTGCCATCCTGAAAAAGACACCTCTATCCTTACTCCCTGCCTTCTGTCAGTCAGCCAGTCCTCTATCCATGCCAGTATCTTGCCATTAACACCATGGGGTCTTATTTAGCAACTACCTTTGTGCAACAAAGTGTAGCACCTTGTCAAAAGCCTTCTGGAAATCCAAATAGATCACATACACTGGATCTCCTTTGTCTAATTTACTGATTACCTCCTCAAAAATTCCAACAGATTTTTCAGCCATGAACTCCTCTTGATGAGGTAATGCTGACTCTGCCCTATTTTACCAAACGCTTCCAAGTACTCTGCAATCTCTTCCTCAATAAGGGACTTTAAAATCTTATCAATAACAGAGGTCAGGCTAACTGGCCTATAGGTTCCTGTCTTCTACTTCCCTCCCTTCTTAAATCAGGTGGTACATTAGCTATTTCCAGCCTTCTAGGAGCGATTCTTGAAAGGTCACCAGCAATGCAACTACAATTTCCTCAGCCATCTTCTTCAGAACTCTGGGGTGTAGTCCATCTGGTCCGGTTGATTTATCTAACTTCAGCTTCTTGACCACCTTCTCCTTTGTGACGGCCACTACACTTACCTCTGCTGCCAACTGTTAGGAAGTTGTAGTATGCTGCTGGTGTGTGTATGTCTGCCTGTTAGTGTTTCATAGAATCCCCATGGTGTGGAAGCAGGCCATTCGATCCACGAAATCCACACTGAACCTCTGAACCTCTGAACGGCATCCCACCCAGAACCACCCCCTACCCTATCCCTCTGATCCTGCATTTCCCAAGGCTAACCCACCTAGCCTGCACATCCCTGGACACTATGGGCAATTTAACCCATACCCCGTAACCTGTACATCTTTGGACTGTGGAAGGAAACCAGAACACTCGGAGGAAACCCACGCAGACACTGGGAGAATGTGCAAACTCCACACAGTCACCCGAGGGCAGAATCGAACCAGGTCCCTGGTGCTGTGAGGCAGCAATGCTAACCACTGAGCCACCATGCCACCATGCCACCTTTTGTGCATTTTTCTGCCTGTTAGTGCCTCTGCATATGTGGCTATTAGTGTCTGTGTGTGTGCCTGCCTGTTTATGCTCCGTTTGTGTTTGTGTGCGTGTCTGCCTGTTGGTGTGTGTGTGTGTGTGTGTCTGCCTGCTCATTCCTGTGTGTGTGTGAGTGTGCGTGTACGTACACCTGTTTGTTCCTCTCTGTGTGTGTGCATGTGTGCACCTATTTGTTCCTCTCTGTGTGTGTGTGGGTGTGTGTGTGTGTGTGTGTGTGTGCGCGCGCGCACGCGCGTGTGCGCGCCTGTGGCTTTGTGTGTGTGTTCGTCCCTCTGTTTGTGTGTAGATATCAAACTGCAGTTTGCTAGTATTTATCACTTTCTTCTGAAGAACAGTCTAGGCCTGAAACGTCAGCCTTCCTGCTCCTCTGATGCTGCTTGGCCTGCTGTGTTCATCCAGCTCTACACCTTGTTATCTCAGATTCTCCAGCATCTGCAGTTCCCACTAACCCTGTGAATCTGTACTGCTATGAGTCACTCAAGCTTTTGATTAGCACATAGCAAATGGATTTGCTCAGATCCAGGGATCACTCTGTGTAGACACCATGGGAACTGATCAGAGAGGGGTACAGTGATGGCTGAGCCTTGGTTGTGTTTGGAGCTGGAAGCTGGGCAAGAGTTAGGGTTGGGGGTTGCTGGGGGCAAGGTTGTGGGGTGGTTGATTTGGATATGGTGATTTGCCTCTGGGCTATGTATTCGCTCTTCAATGCGTGCTCTGACTGTGGGAATGACAGTTCCTCTTTGTCTCGTTGCAGGCTCCGATACCCTTGGGGTGGGGGGCTGCTATGAGAGAAGGCTGGCGTTGACCTCCACGAGGGTTACCACAGCATCGAGAGGCTGGGGGGAGGGGGCTCTCCCCCCGAATGGAGTACGAACAGTGGATAGTGAGGGAGACCACTTCGACCACTTCACCAGTACGACGCAGCAACTGAGAGGGGGCTTGGAAGACGAGACGTCAGCAAGAGACTCTCAACTGGGTTGCCCCCACCCTCCCCACCTTTACTCGCCTGAAGCACTGAGGGGGGTGGGAGATCAACAAGGGAAATGCCTGCCACCCAGTTCCAGGGGGGCCCTGAGTCCCTCCTGAGGAGCCGCACCTCCGACCTGGGCCTCCTGCTCTGGGCTTTGGAGGCCATGACCTGCTTTGCTCTCCTGTCATGCCAGAAGCAGGACGAGATGTTTCCTGTGGTCACCACCAACTATGGCAAGCTGCGTGGTGTGAGGAAAGAGCTCAACAACGAGATCCTAGGCCCGGTGGTGCAGTACCTCGGGGTGCCCTTTGCCACCCCACCTGTTGGTGGGCGCCGCTTCCAGCCTCCTGAGGCACCTGCCTCCTGGTCCGACGTGCGCAATGCCACCCAATTTGCCCCTGTCTGCCCACAGAACATCCATGGCATGCTGCCCGAGGTCATGCTGCCCGTCTGGTTCCTCTCCAACCTGGATGATGTGGCCACCTACATCCAAGAGCAGAGTGAAGACTGCCTTTACCTCAACATCTACGTACCCATAGAGAACGGTAAGGCCTCCCTGCTCTCCCCCAACATAAGGGAGTATGTGTTTGGGGCACTTTGGGGACAATGAAGCAGGCATCCACGCCCACCTCACCAAACCAACCAATCAACCTTTATGAAGGTGGGGCTTGATCCATTTAAACTGGCCTTTGGCCTAATAATGTTTAATTGACCATCCATCCACAAGTTCAGAGAATCATACAGTACATCAAGTCTGTGCCAACTCATCTACACTGATCCCACTTTCCTGCACTAGGCCCATAGCCTTGAATATTATGACATTTCAAGTGCTCACCCAAGTATTTTTTTAAAGGTTGTGAGTTTCTTGCCTCAACTAGAATCATAGAATCCCTACAGTCTAGAACTAACCTCCCAGGCAGTGCATTCCAGATCCTCCACCATTTTTCCTCAGATCCCCTCTAAACTTCTTGTCCCTTCACCTTAAAAGCCTCCCCTTTCATTGGCCAAGTTGGCCGTCTCTGTCTGATTGGCTGTGTTCCCAGAAGGTCACCTACCTGACGTCCTCTGTCATTGGCTGCCTAACCTATTCAACCTCACTCAGTCTCTCCGACTGCTGACTGACCCATTGGATAGGGAGCAGCCATCGGATTAGATTGTTCCTGGCTGTTAGTCAAACCCCTGCTGCCATTTTTCCCACCCACCCAATCTCTTTCTTTCTGTTTCATTTGCCCAAGTGATTTGCACCTTAGAATGGTCTGATGATGTTGACAGCAACAGTTACTGGGAACTTCTGTCTTGGCCTGGGAACAGGGACCAGACCCCCTGATGTCTCCTCTGACCGACTGACCCCATTCAGTTGTGGTCCGACTAATGGCTATTTGGAAAGGAACTAATTTCACCCTCTTTTCAGGCAGGAGGGTCTGAAGGGAAGAGAGAGGGTGTGAGGAGAGGGTGAGAGGACGGATGTGAGAGAGAGTGAGGAGGTGTGTGGAGAGGGAGCGAGGAGTAGGAAGAGAGTATAGAGCTGGAGACCTTAAGGGAGGGGAGGAGCTAGAAGAGGAAGGAGTCAGGAGAGGCAAGAAGGTGGAGCAAGGAGGAGGACAGAGATGCAAAGAGGGAATGGGTGGGATTTTGGATGGGGACAAATTTGGAAAAGGAGAAGTTGGAAGCGAAGGGGGTCAGGAGTGGCAGGGTAACAAGGGGCAGAACCCCTAGAGGTGGTGGGGCTGGGCTTGTGGTGTTGGAATGGTGATGGGTTTGTGGGGTTGGGACGGAGCTGGACTTGTGTGGTCAGGGCGAGGCTATGCATGGGGCTGGGGGTTGTAGTGTTGGGCACAGGGCTGGGATTTGTAGTGTCGGGCACAGGGCTGGGGTTGTAGTGTCAGGACGGGGCTGGGGTTGTGATGGGGCTGCGTGCATGGAGTTGGGACAGGGCTGGGGTTGTAGGGTCAGGATGGGTCTGGGTTCATAGCATCAGAACGGGGCTAGGGTCATACTGTCAATACGGGCTGCGGTCATGAGTACGTGTGATTAGGAGAGGTCAGGTGGGACACAGGCAGAGTGAGGATGAGATTGGTATCCGCGGGCAGGGTGAGGAGCTTGCTTGGGCTTAGGAAGGGATGTAGTCAGAGGGGTTGGGTCAGGAGTTAGGGGTGTTAGTGACCCACAGCATTCTCATCTGGACAGGCTCATTGATTACAAACTTTCCCCTCCCTCTGGCTGTCGTCTCTGCCATGAGGGGAAATCTCCTGTCAACCTCCATCCTGTTAAGTTCCCTCAGGATCTCCTGATCACTCTCAGGAGATCACTCTCATTCTTCTAAACCCTAACGGAAACAGACCCAGTCTGTCCAACCTTTCCTCATAAGACTGCATCAGTAGCACCTGTCAAACCCATGATCTCTATCTAAATGGAAAAAGACAAACCCCTTCATCCCAGGAATTAGTCGAGTGAACCTTCTCTGAATTGTTCCCAACGTAATTATACAAATGTAGAAACTAGGAGCAGGAGGAGGCCATTCAGCCCACAAACCTGCTCCACCTTTCAATTTGATTGTGGCTGTTCATTCAACTCTGTATGTAGTTCCCATTTTCTCCCCATACTGTTTGAACCCTTTTGCCCTCAGAACTATATCTAACTCCTTGAAACATTCAATGTTTTGGCCACAGTTGCTTTCTGTGGCAGAGAATTCCTCAGCCTCACCACTGTCTGTGTAAAGACATTTTTCCTCATCTCAGTCCTGAATAGCCTACCTAGTATCCTTAGATTGTGACCCCTGCTTCTGAATTCCCTGCTCATCTGGAACATCCTTCCTATATTTCTACCTTGTTTAGTCCTGTTAGAATTTTATAGGTTTCTATGAGATCTCCCCTTATTCTTCTAAACTGCAGTGAATATTGTCCTAACTGATCCAGTCTCTCTTTATATTATCAGTCCTGCCATCCAAAGAATCAGTCTGGTAAACCTTCATTGCACTCCCTACATAGCCACAACATGCTTTCTCAGATAAGGAGAAAACTGCACACAATACAACTGAAACAAAACCTCCTGACTTCTAAATTCCAATCCATGTGTAATAGATGCCAACATTCTGTTTGTCTTCCTAATCATTTGCTGCTCCTAACTAACTTTTTTGTGATTCATGTACCAAGACATACAAATCTCTCTGTATCTCCAAGTTCTGCAATCCCTCCCCATTTAAATAATTTACTCCTTTTCTACTCTTCCTGCCAAAGTCAACAGCTTTACAAGTTCCTACGTATGGTTCAGTTGCCAAACTTTTGCATATTAACGTAACCTATTAATAACCCTTTGCAGACTCCTTATGTTCTCTTCCTATCTATCTGTATGAACATCAGTAAATTTAACAACTATACATTTGGATTATCATCCTTTCTCTACCTCCTGTTAGCTAATCAATCCTCTACCATTGTTAATATGTTAACCACAGGCTCTCATTTTTTTTGTAGGGGCACCTTATCAAATGCCTTGTGGAAATGCACACTGTATGCACCGTGATCCTCAAAGAACGTTTCACAAAACTATGTAGACTTTGCCTGATTGCATTGAGGCTTGCTAAGTATCTTGTTGTAACCTCCTTAATCAAAGATTCCAGTGTTTTTCCTATGACAGATGTTAGGCCAACTAGCTTGTAGTTTCTTGCTGTCTGTCTCCCTTCAGGCAATCTGATAGAAGTTTACAAAATTGAGAGACATGGATAGAATGGATATCTGGAGTCTTTTTTCCCAGGGTGGAAATGTCAATTACTAGGGAGCATACCTTTAAGGTAAAAGGAGTTAAGTTTAAAGGAGATATGAAAGGCAGGTTTTTTACACAGAGGGTGGTAAGTACTAGGAATGCGTTGCCAAAAAAGGTGGTGGAGCCAGATACAATAGCAACATTTAAGAGGCATCTTGACAGATATATGAATGGCCAAGGATTAGAGGGATATGGACCACGTAGAACTGAAAGGTTTTTATTTTGAAAAGGCCTCATGTGTTGATGCAGTCTTGGTCGGCTGAAGGGACTGTTCCTGTACTGTACTGTTCTTTGTTTTTTTGTCTGTCTGCAGATATGAGTGTGTTGGCACAGGCACAGGCCTCATGTCACACTGGTTTGCCATGTCTGGACTTCTGTGGAGGAATCTTTGGTTTTGTAAAAGACATAAGCCAGAGTTACAGCTTGGCAAATGCTTGTTCAATCCTGCAATTTGCATATTGTGTCTTGGATCTTTGATACTGCGAGATATGGAGATAAGCTTGAACATCATTAAAAAGAGATATGGGGTTGAAGTTTTTCACTTTGGCTCCATCAGGGGCAGCACAAAGTGATTTGAGGGTATTTAATTGATTGATTTGATTAATTGTCACATGTACCTAAGTACAGTGAAAAGTTTTGTTTGCAAGTAGTACAGGCAGATCATAGTAAGCAAGGACATACAGATAATAGGATGAAAAGAAAACTAGGACAGGGTAAGTCATGCAGCTTACACTGTGCACTAGGCATGATCACATTAATAAGATCAGCATTATTTGAAGTTGGACAGTCTATTCATCAGTCTAATAACGGCAGGGAAGAAGCCGTTCTTCAACCTGCAGGTGTGTGAGTTCAGGCTTCTGTATCTTCTGCCTGACAGAAGAGGTTGTAGGAGATGAATGTAGGGATGGGATGAATCTTTGATGATGTTGGCAGCCTTTCCGCGGCAATGAGAGGTGTAAATGGAGTCCATGGATGGGAGGTTGGCTCCCGGGATTTATGCATAAAACACAGAAAGCTAACACACAGCGGCAAGAAGTAATCAGAAAGGCTAATGGAATGTTGGCCGTTATTTCAAAGGGGTTGGAGTATAAGAGCAGGGAAGTCTTGCAACAACTGTACAAGGTGCTGGTGATACCACATCTAGAGTACCGTGAGCAGTTTTGGTCCACTTATTGAAGGAGATATATATTAGCATTGAAGACAGTTTGGAGAAGGTTCATTCGGATGATCCCTGATATGAAGGGATTGACCAGTGAGCAAAGATTAAACAGACTTGGACTCTGCTCACTGGAGATTAGAAAATTTTTCTGCTTTTATTTCTGATTTCCACCATCCACAGTTCTTTTGTTATTTTTGTTTAGGACTAGAGGACATTGTCTCAGAACAAAAGGGTCTCAATTTAAGATTGAGACAAGGAAGAATTTCTTCTCTGAGGGTTGTGACTGTTTGCCCACACAGATCTCTGTTGCAATGAGTTCTGAGGCTTTCTGTATATTTAAGGCTGAGAGAGGTGAATTCTTGATCAGTCAGTGAATCAAGGATTACAGAAAAAGTGCAGGAAGTATTCCTGAGGAATGCCAGATCAGCCATGATCCTACTGAATGGTGAAGCAGGCTTGAGGGGCCAAATAGCCTACTCCTTTCCAATTTCTTATGGCCATATGGTCCAGTATAGACAGGCAAGCAATTAGACTTGAAAAGTGAACACCAATTTATATAGCAGGTGAAGAAGGTGGGACTGTGGGTCGGCACAGAGGTGCAGGAGGAGCTGTTAATTGTCAACCTTAGCGGGGAATGCAGTGAAACTGCCAATCCCTATAGTCCTTGCCTCAGTGGGCAAGGTGTTGGGCACAGACAAATTCCTGTTGCCTATCAAGAACAATGCCCCATGTCTGAATATCTGTCATTTCTGCCAAACACCAAGCACATCAAACTGCAAGCCCAACTCAAAATCTGAAATTCATTACTTTCTTTTTTGTAAAACACAGTCAGGATTAATCATTAAATGCTCTTCAATAGCAAAATTATGTATTCTGGTGAAATTATAGGGGGAGCTTTAATCTATATCTAGTCCCATGCTGTTCCTGTCCTGAGAGTTTTTGATGGGGACAGTGTTGAGGGAGATTTTCTTTCAGTTTACTTTCCATTTAGAAGAGAAGAAAAAGTTTTACTTTCTGTTTAGTTTCAATTTAAAAGAGTACAGAGAAATTTTCTCTGTTTCTAACCCTGTGCTGCATCTTTCCTGAGGATATTTGAGGGTGTCAGTGTAGAAAGAGCTTTGCTCTTGGCTGAAAAGATTGGAACATCATATACTTTTCACTTTTGAAGAGCAGAGTTATAGAATCATCGAGATGTACAGCATGGAAATGAACCCTTTGGATCAACTTGTCCATGCTGACCAGATATCCTAAATTAATCTAGTGCTATTTGCCAACATTTGGCCCATATCCCTCTAAACCCTTCCTATTCATATACGCATGCAAATGCCTTTTTAAATGTTGTAATTGTACCATCCTCCACCTCTTCCTCTGGCAGCTCACTACATACATGTACCACCATCTGTGTGAAAAAGTTGCCTCTTAGGTCCCTTTTAAATCTTCCCCCCTCTTAGCTTAAACATATGCCCTCTAATTTTGGACTTCCCTACCCTGGGGAAAAGACCTTGACTATTCACCCTATCGATGCTCTATATGATTCTATAAACCTCTATCAGATCTCCCCTCAGCCTCTGACGCAACATGGAAAATAGCCCCAGTCTATTCAGCCTCTGTTTATAGCTCAAACCCTCTAACCCTGACAACATCCTTGTAAATCTTTTCTGAATACTTTCAATTTTAACAACATCTTTCCTTTAGCAAGGAGACTAGAATTGAATGCAGTATTCCAGGAGTGGCCTGACCAATGTCCTGCACAACTGCAATATAAAATCCCAACTCCTATCCTCGATGCACTGACCAATAAAGGCAAACATGCCAAATGCTTTCTTCATTATCCTGACTACCTGTGACTCCACTTTCAAGGAACAATGAACTCCAAGGCCTCTTTGTTCAATTTCGCTTCCCAAAGCTCCATCTACTCTTTTAAACTGAAAGCAAAACCTCCTCTTCATTGCAAAGGAACAAATTTCCAGTAAGTCCATCACTACGGAGCCTCACACGAATGGAACAGTTTAAGAACTGAAGAATAGATAAGGGAAGATGGTGTTGGAATGGGAATGTTAAGGAATGGTAATCCAAAGACCCAGGGACCCAGGTTCGATTTCAACCTTGGGTGATTGTCTGTGTGGAGTTTGCATGTTCTCCCCATGTCTGCGTGGGTTTCTGCTGGGTGCTCTGTTTCCTCCCACAGTCCAAAGATGTGCAGGTTAGGTGGACTGGCCAGGCTAAATTGCCCGTAGTGTTCAGAGATGTGTAAATTAGGTGGATTAGACATGGGAAATGCAGGGTTACAGGGAAAGGGTGGGGGGATTGGTCTGGGTGGAATGCTCTTTGGAGGGTTGGTGTGGACTCGAATTGCCTGCTTCCCCACACTGTAGGGATTCTGAGATTAAGTGTATAAGTCCTGTCCTGATGTGCTGTACCAAAAATGTAGCACCTCACATTTATCTAGATTAAACTTCATCTGCCACTTGGCCCATCGGCTCAGCTAATCAGAGAGAGCTTTACTCTGATCTAACTCCATGCTATACTTGTCCTGGGAATGTTTGATGGGGACAGTGTTGATGGAGCTTTACCTTCAGTATAAAAGAATAGAGAGATTTTCACTCTGTTTCTAACCCATTGCTGCAACTGTCCTCTGTGGGTTTGACAGTGTAGAGGGAGCTTTGCTGTCAGTTTAAAGGATTAGAGATGCTTTATTATCAGTTTAAAAGAGTAGAGAGTGTTTTTTTTCTGTATCTAACTCCATGCCAAGCTGCACTGGAGTATTTGGGGTTAAGGAGCCCATATAAACATTGATACAAATTGTGTGATGCAATTGGGGGGAACTGGGACTGGAAAATACAGATTGACAATCAGCTGCAGCAGCGATTAAACATTGATTGGAAGAGAGGGTTTTGCTGGTCTTGGAGAGGGAATTTTAACTCTTTTGATTTTGGTTTGTAATCACATCCTGATTTTTTTACATGAACCATAGGTTGGTGCATCTTTCCTTGTATCGGTTACTTTGTAATAGCTTGTGATAGTTTCTTTCTGAGAAAGCATTTACCAAATTACCTGTAGGTCTGATCAGAGACCTGTCAGTGTGTTACGTGCTGCCTTCACATTTATAACCTGGAATAACTGTCTATTTTCTTTATTCGTTCTTGGGATGTGGTTGTAACTGGCAAAGATGTCCATTTGTGGCCCATCCTAATTGCCCGTTGAACTGACTGGCTTGCTTGGCCATTGCACAGGTTGGCTAAGAGTCATCCCCATCACTGTGGGTCTGGAGTCAGGTGTCGGCAGATTTCCATCCCTAAAAGGCAGTATTGAATCAGGTGGATTTTTTCAACAATTGATGATCACCGTTGCTGAGACTAACTTCAATTCCTGCTTTATTAACTGAGCTGTCCTGGTGAGAACCCTGTTTAAAAGATTGTTAACCTGGGCCTCTGAATTACCATTCCTTAAAATTCCCACTCCAACACCATCTGCCCTTATCTATTCTTCAGTTCTTAAACTGATCCATTTGCGTGGGGCTATGTAAGGATGGACTTACTGTAAACATGTTCCTTTGCAATGAAGAGAGAGTTTTGCTCTCAGTTTAAAAGAGTAGATGGAGCTTTACTCTGTATCTAACCCCATGCTGTCCCTATCCTGGGAGTGTTTGATGGGGCAGTGTCAAGGGAACTTTACTTTCAGTTTAAAAGAGTAGAGAGAGTTTTACTCTGTATTAGCTACTTGGATACAGAACTGGCTCGAAGGTGGAAGACAGAGGGTGCTGGTGGAGGGTTGCTTTTCAGACTAGAGGCCTGTGACAAGCGGTGTGCTCTACTGCTTTAAGTTATTTGGATGTGAACATAGGAGGCATGTTAGTAAGTTTACACATGACACTAAAATTGGAGGCATAGTGGACAGCGAAGAAGGTTACCGCAGCATGGAATGGGATCTTGATCAAATGGGTCAATGGGCCGAGGACCGACAGATGGAGTTTAATTTAGATAGATGTGAGGTGCTGCATTTTGGAAAGGCGATCAGGGCAGGACATACACTAATATACACAGGACATACACATACATTAATGGTAATGTCCTGGGGAGTGTTGCTGAACAAAGAGACTTTGGAGTGCAGGTTCATAGTTCCTTGAAAGTGGAGTTGCAGGTAGATAGGATAGTGAAGAAGATGTTTGGTATGCTTGCCTTTATTGGTCAGTGCATTGAATATAGGAGTCGGGAGGTCATGTTGTGGCTGTCTAGGACATTGGTTAGGTTACTATTGCAATACTGCATGCGGTTCTGGTCTCCCTGCTACAGGAAGGATGTTGTGAAACTTGAAAGAGTTCAGAAAAGATTTACAAGGATGTTGCCAGGGTTGGAGGGTTTGAGCTGTAGGGAGAGGCTGAATATGTTGGGGCTATTTTCCCTGGAGTGTCAGAGGCTGTGGGGTGACCTTATAGAGGTTTATAAAATCATAAGGGGCATGGATAGGTATTTAGACAAGATCTTTTCCCTGGGGTGGGGGAGTCCAAAATAGAGGACATAGGTTTAAGGTAAGAGGGGAAAGATGTAAAAGGGATCTAAGGGGCAACTTTTTCATGCAGAGGGTGGTGCATGTATGGAATGAGCTGCCAGAGGAAGGGTGGAGTCTGGTACAATTGCAGCATTTAAAAGGTATATGGATAGGAAGGGTTTAGAGAGATATGGGCCAAATGTTGGCAAATGGCACTAGATTTATTTAGGATATCTGGTCATCATGGATGAGTTGGATCGAAGGATCAGTTTCTTTGCTGTATATCTCGATGACTCTATCTTAACCCATGCCATCATTGGAGGATTTGATGGGGACAGAGGATTTCCAGCACAATAGGAGGCCATTTAGCCCATCTGCTGATGTTTCTGCTGCACGTGAGCCTCCTCCACCCCCCTCTTCCTCTCACCTGATCAGCATGTCTTCCTATTCATTTCTCCCTTGTGCATTTATCTCCTTTCAATGTATCAGTATTGTTCCCCTTGCCCACACCTGTCAGAGTCAGTCCACATTGACCTCACTCTCTGGCAGAACACATTTTTCCTGAATTCCTAATGGGATTTATTAGTACAGGGCTCCAGGCTGTTCAGCCTTGTACTCCATTAACGGTGTACTCCATGTATCTGTAAGGACCTTCCACTGATGAATCTAATCACTGTGTGCTCTGTATATCTGTAAAGACTTTACTGATGAATCTATCAGCCTGCTCAATATATCTGTAAGGACATATTGATGAGCCTACCAGCATATGCTCTAAATATCTGTGAGGACTTGTATGTATTGTTCTGTTAGCCATGTTCTATATATCTGTAAGGACCTTGTATTGATTCATCTGTCAATATGTGCTCTATATATCTGTAAGGATATTTGTATTGATAAATCCATTGGTTTGTGTTCTAAATATCAGTAAGGACCTTATTTTGAAGAGTTTGTTGATGTGTAAGGACCTTGTATTGATGACCCTCCAGTGTGGACTCTATTTATCTGTAAGGACCTCATATTGCCGAGTCTATCAGCATATGCTGTATATATGCCATAAAGGCGTTGAATTGATTGGTCTACAAGCGTGTGCTCTCTATATCTTAAGAACGTTGTATTGAATAGTTTATCAGCGTGTGCTCTGTTGATCTGGAAGGATCTTGTTTAGACAAGTGTCAGAGTGCTGTATACATCTGTAAGGACCTTGTATTGATTGGTTGATCAGCGTGTGCTGTACATATCTGTTAGGGGATAGTATAGTCAAGGCAATTGATTCCCTCTGTGGCCAGGATTAAGGATCTTGAAAGCTTTGTTGCCTACCTGGTACCCAGATTCTGGATATTGCAAAAAACTAAAGAACTGCAGATACTAGAAGTTAGAACCATAAACAGAAATCACTGGAAAAACTCAGTATGTCTGGCAGCGTCTGTGCGGAGAAACCAGAATTAACATTTTGGGTCCAGTGATCCATCTTCAGGCTGTCTCATTGGGCTATGGAGGCACTTGGAGTGGGAGGAGAAAGATCCAGTTGTGATGGTCCACACAGGTACCAATGATATAGATAGAAAGAGGAAAGAAGTTCTGTTGAGGGAATATGAGGAGTGGTGGCTAAATTAAAAAGGTAATAATTTCTGGATTAATATCTGAGCCATGAGCAAATCAGCAAGTGTCAACAAAATTAAAGAGGGAAACATGTATCTAGAAGATTGGTGTGGGAGAAACAGATTCAAATTCATGGGACATTGGCACCAGGACTGAGGAAGGAGGGAGCTGTTCCAATGGGACAGGGTCCACTTGAATCATGCTGGGACCAGCATTCTGGCGAATTGCACAACTGGGGCTATGGATAAGGCTTTGAACTAAATAGTTTGGGGGCGTGGTCAGTTCCGTGGAAAATTATGGAAGAAGTTAAAGGGCAGGGAGGCTCAGCAGAGGTTATTAATGTTTCCAGAACAAGTAATAGGACAGAGAGTATGGAAAGGCTCAGAAATCTAACTTCAGTCACAGCTGATAAGGAGCAGCTATAAGTAAAGTGCCAGTCAATGCATGACTAATGGTGTTGTATTTAAATGCACACAGAATACGAAACAAGGTAAATAAGGTTGTAGCACAGAATGAAATTGGCAGGTATGATATCATAGGTATCACAGAGATATGGCTGTAAGGGGATGCCTTGTTAGTAAGAAACGAGATTAAATCGACAGCAAGAAGTGATATAGAGTCCAAAGGTGTAGAATCTGTGCAGAACGAGTTGAGGAACTGCAAAGGAGAAAAAAACCATGATAGGAGTCATGTACAGGTCCCCTAGCTGTAGTCAGGATGTGGGGCAGAAAATAAATCAGGAAATGGAAAATGCATGTGAGAAAGCCAATGTTACAATAATCATGGGAGCTTCAATATGCAAGTGGACTGGGAAAATCAGTTTGACAGCAGATCTCAAGAAAAGGAATTTGTGGAATAACTATGAGAATTTTTTTTTTGGAAGAGCTCATGGAACAGGTATTTCTGGATTTGGTGCTATGTAAGGAGGCAGCCTTGATTAGGGAGCAGAAGGTGAAGGAACCCCAAGGGGACAGGGACCATAATATGATAGATTTCATCCTGCAGTTTGAGAGAGAGAAGCTTGAGTTAGATGTAACAGTATTACAATTGAGTGAAGGTACAAAAACTTGAGGGAATCGCTGGCGAGACTTGATTGGAGGGGAGCCTAGCAGGGAAGACAGTGGAGCAGCAATGGCAGGAGTTTCTGGGCTAATTCAGGAGGCACAGCAGAAATCCATCCCAAGGAAGCAGTAATATATTAAGGAGAGATTGAGGCAACCATAGCTGACAGGGACAGCATAAAAGCAAAAGTAAAAGCATAGAAATGTGGTGAAGATTAGTGCGAAGCCAGATTGGAAAGCCTTTAAAAAACAAATAACGAAAAAAAAATAAAGTTTTTATGGGTGGCCGGGGTGGGAGTGGAGAATAAGAGTAAACTAGCTAGCGATATGAAAAAAGATTGCAAGAGTTTTTTTTAAATATAAAAGGTAAGAGAGAGTCAAGGGTGGACATTGGCCCACTGGAGAATGAAGCTGGAAAAGTAGTAATGGGGCACAAAGAAATTGCAGAGGAATTCGATAGTAATTTGCATCAGTCTTCATGGTGGAAGACGCCAGCAGCATACAGAACTTCACAACAGGTAAGTGCAGTGGCCACCAAAGGATAAGGTGCTGGGAAAGTTGACAGGTCTGAAGGTGGATAAAGCACCTGGATCAGATGGACTACACCCTGAGTTCTGAAGGAGATAACTGAGAAGATTGCAGAGCCATTGGTGATGATCATTCAGGAATCAGTGGAGTCAGTCTATGCCCGCCACCAATAAGGGAGAATCTAACCACTGCCCCTTGACATTCAGTGGTGCTACCATCACTGAATCCCCCACCGTCAACATCCTTGGAAACTCAGCTGGACTCACCACATAAACACAGTGGCCACAAGAGCAGGTCAGAAGCTAGGAATACTGCGGTGAGTAACTGACCTCCTGACTCCCAAAACCCGGCTATCATCTACAAGGAACAAATTATGATTGTGATGGAATACTCCTTGCTTGCTTGGATAGAGTGCAGCTACAACAACACTCAAGAAGCTTGACACCATCCAGGACAAAGCAGCCACTTGATTGGTACCATAGCCACAAAAATCCACTTCCTCCACCACTGACGCTCAGTAGCAGCCATGTGTGCTGTCTACTAGATGCACTGCAGAAATTCACTATTTATCCTCAGACAGCACCTTCCAAACCCATGACCTCATCCATCTAGAAGGACAAGGGCAGCAGATATGTGGGAACATCACCACCAGCAAGTTCCCCTCCAAGCCAATCACCATCTTGACTTGGAAATATATCGCTGTACCTTCAATGTCACTGGGTCAAAATCCTGGAATTCCCTCCCTAATGGTAGGTGGACTTCAGTGGTTCAAAAAGGCAGCTCACCACCTTCTCAAGGGCAACAAGGGATGGGCAAGAAATGCTGGCTAGCCAGTGACGCCTATGAATGAATAAAAGATAGACTGGGGTTTGCTGTTTGCTAATCTGTCTTTACATGAGGGTAAAAGCACAGAGAGCAGCACTGCAGGGAAACATATTGAGATAACACAGTGTGGAGCTGGAGAAGCACAGCAGGCCAGGCAGCATCAGAGGAGCAGGAAAGCTGACATTACAGATTAGGACCCTTCTTCAGAAATGGGGAGGGGAAGGGAGCTCAGAAATAAGTAGAGAGGAGAGGTGGGGCTGGGGAAAGTAGGTGGGATGGTGATAGGTGAGTGCAGGTAGGGAGTGCTGGGGATTGGTCAGTGGGGTGGGAGGGACGGATAGGTGGGGAAATAGATGGACAGGTTGTGTCAGGTCAAGGAGGTGGGGATGAGAGGGAGGGTTGGACATGAGATTAGGCTGGGGGTGGGGAGATTTTAAAACTGGTGAATTCCATGTTGAGGCCATTGGGCTGTAGGCTTCTGAGGTGGAATATGAGGTTTTGTTCCTCCAGTTTCTTGGTGGTGTTATTGTAACACTGGAGGACGCCTAGGATGGACATGTCACCCAGGGAGTGGGAGGGGGAGTTAAAGTGGTTGGCGACCAGAAGGTGTTGTCATTTGTATGTACAGAGGACAAAGGGGATTCTGTCTTTATTTTTGTTGGGACCTGCATGGGCCCCAAGCTACGCCTGCCTCTTCGTAGGATACGTGGAACAGTCCCTCTTCTGCTGTTACACTGGCACTATTCCCCACCTCTTTCCCTGCTACATTGATGGTGGTATCGGTGCTGCCTTGTGCTCCCACAAGGAGCTTGAACAGTTCATTAACTTTACTAACACCTTTCACCCCAACCTCAAATTCACCTGGACCATCTCCGATACCTCCTGTCCTTCTTCGACCTCTCTGTCTCCATCTCTGGTGACCGCCTTGAAACTGACATCTATTTCAAGCCCACCAGCTACTTGGACTACACCACCTCTCACTCACCTTCCTGCAAGAATGCGATCCCCTACTCCCAATTCCTCCACCTACGCCGCATCTGCTCCCGAGATGGGGCATTCCACTCCCGCACATCCCAGATGTCCTCCTATTTCAAGGACCGTAACTTCCCCCCTCCGGTGATTGAAAATGCCCTCAACCGTATCTCTTGCGTTTCCCGCACTTCTGCCCTCACATCCCCTTCCCCCAACAAAAATAAAGACAGAATCCCCTTGTCCTCTGTATGTGACAAACGACAACACCTTCTGGTCACCAACCACTTTAACTACCCCTCTCACTCC
Organism: Rhincodon typus; assembly: GCF_021869965.1. Classification (NCBI taxonomy): domain Eukaryota; kingdom Metazoa; phylum Chordata; class Chondrichthyes; order Orectolobiformes; family Rhincodontidae; genus Rhincodon; species Rhincodon typus. Next base: position 10,573,275 of record NC_063376.1, read on the forward strand.
CTGGGTAACATGTCCATCTTGAGCCTCCTTCAGTGTCACAATGACACCACCTGCAAACTGGAGGAGCAGCACCTCATATTCCACCTCGGGAGCCTATAGTGCAATGGCCTAGACATGGAATTCACCAGTTTTAAAATATCCCCACCCCCAGCCTCATCACATGTCCAACCCTCCCTCTCATACCCGCCTCCTTGACCTGACACAACCTGTCCATCTTCTCTCCCATCTATCTGTCCCTCCCACCCCACTGACCAACCCCACCACTGCCTATCTGCACGCACCTATCACCATCCCACCTACCTTCCTAGAGCCCCACCCCTCTTCTCTATTTATTTCTGAGCTTCCTTCCCCGTCCCCATTTCTGAAGAAGGGTCCCAACCTGAAATGTCAACTTTTATGCTCCTCTGATGCTGCCTGGCCTGTTGTGCTTCTCCAGCTCCATACTGTGTTATATCTGACTCCAGCAGTTGCAGTTCTTGCAATCTCCCAGGGAAAAATATTGGTGTGTTTTTATAACTGAGAACAGGAGCTGAATTGGAATCAGAAGGTGGCTCAAACTGAAATTGGTAACCATTGAGGATGGAACGATGAAGCAATAATATGTAGATTTTGGGAGATAGCAGCTTCAAGATCTGTCGTGTTCAGAACTGTTGTAAATTATACACATACAAAAGAATGTTGCATACTCTTTCAGTACCAGACTTATTTTCTTTTACCTGCTGCATGTACTGCACATATACATGAACTGACACTGAAGCACATAATCACAGAGCTGGACAATACCAGACAAGAGTGAATCAATCCTTTTTGTCTGCTGTGTGTACTGCACATGTACAGGAGCTGATACAGTCATACATATGTTGTAGCTCCCCTTTATTCGCTGTGTGTAAGATCTGGAAGGCTGGATGATGAAGGGGCCAGAAGTGAAGGATAGGAGGAGGGAGTGTGGGTGCCTTTGTTAATCTGAATTAGTAATCTCTCACTGGAACTGAATCATTACTGGAGACTCTAGCTCATTCCTGACTGTGAACATAGTGTTCTCCTGCCCCTCAACAAGCTTCTCCCATCATTCATTTATTGCAGACACCTCACAGAGAATCTCTTTTTTTGAGGATGTGATGTCCCATACATTTTCTCTACGTTAATTCTTGTGAAATGGATATTTTTAGCCTGGTTTGAGCTTTCAGTATTGGCTATTCTCTCATTTCACTTACCCTTCCCAGAATTTACACTGCAGTCCCCTCCCTCTGTTTTCACTTTTTGTGTTGATACAATTCACTTTCTTCTCACCTCATTAGTCACTTCCACTCAGCTCAGTCTGTCCCCTGCTTCATCCCTAACTCTTTTTATTCTACCTTTTTCCCCTCACGTCTCCTATAACCTTTCTCCTTTCTATCCTCTCTATTCTGTCTTGTCATCTCTCTCTCTTCCCCTCCCTCCCTCTCTCTCCCTTGGTGTTTTTGCTTTCCCCTTCTGGTTTATCTCTCTGTTTTTCTTTCTTCATCCTTCACCCCTCACTTCACTGCCGTTTCCTTCCTTTTTGAATCCCATTTAATTCTTAAAACCTCCATTCAATCCTTCACTCCCATTCCTCATCCTCCACGCTCACTTTGAATCTTGAGAACATAATAAATAGAGGCAGGAGAAGACCACTCAGCCCCTCGAGCTTGGTCTGCCATTCAAGACTATCTGGCTGAACAATATCTTTGTGGCATCGTTGTGCCCAGTCCCCTGGTCCCTTCATCCCCTCAATGGCTGGAAGTCCAAAACTCTATGCGACGGAGAGAATTGTTAAGATTTCCCAAATTTTTGGCCGAATGCTTTCACAGAATGGCAGTACAGTGAGAGCATGGAAAGAGGCTACTCTGTCCCTTGTTTCTGTGCTAGGTCTCTGCAAAAGCATCTCCTCTCATTCCATATGAGGATGAGTGCCCTCATGTAGTCATGTAAAAGTCGTCTTCTTGCATCCAAGTTCATCGGGTAATAGGGAATGCAATAGAATGTTGGTCTTTATTTCAAAGGGAATGAAGTTTAAAAATAGGGAGGTTTTGCTAAAACTATACAAGGCAGTAGTCAGACCACAGTTGGAATGTTGTGAACAGTTTTAAGCCCACCTGGATTCAGAAGGACTGTAGCAGCACTGTGGTAAAATTAAAGCAAAGGTAGAGCTTATTTAACACACTTGTAAATTTGGGGGATGTGATTCTTTGCAACACACATGCTGCTTAATATACAAGACAAAATCAAATTGAAAAGGATACAGAGATTACTCAATTTGTAACCAGTTCAGTATAAAACAACCATGGGATACTGAAGGAGCAAATTACTGCAGCTGCTGGAATCTGTACTGAAAACAAAAAATGCTGGAGATCGCAGTAGGCCAGGCAGCATCCATGGAGAGAAAGCAAGCTCATGTTTTGACCCTAATGACTCTTGATCAGACCTTGCTTCTCACAGATCACAGAATTCCTACAGTGTGGAAACAGGTCATTTGGCCCAACAAGTCCACATCGCCCCTCCGAAGAGCATCCCACCCATATCCATTCCCTTACCCCTGCATTTCCCATGTCTAACCCACTTAACTTAAACATCCCTGGACACTACGGACAATTTAGCATGGCCAATCCACCTACCCTGCACGTCTTTGGACTGTAGGAGGAAACCGGAACACCCAGAGGAAACCCACACAGACACAGGGAGAACGTGCAAACTCCATACAGACAGTTGTCCAAGGGTGGAATTGAACCCTGGTCCCTAGTGCTGCACAAATGGAATCCAAAGTCCATTGGAGCTGGAAATCCTTTGCGCATTTGATTGGTTGTCTACACATAAGTTCATGGGTTGTAGACAGACTTTTATCTTTTAACATTTCTACAAAGGTCTTCCGAGGAATGTTGGTGATGTAACTTCTGCTTCGCAATTGGAAAAGAAATAAAAGTTTGCCTGGCAGATAAACAACTGTCTTTGGCACATCTCCGAGGTTAAACAGAAAGTCAAACACATCACACAGTGTGGGAGTTAACACAGTGTGGAGCTGGAGGAACACAGCAGGCCAGGCAGCATCAGAGGAGCAGGAAAGCTGACGTTTCGGTTTGGGACCCTTCTTCAGAAGAAGTGTCAGCTTTCCTGCTGTGTTCCTCCAGCTCCACGTTGTGTTATCTCTGACTCCAGCATCGGCAGTTCTTACTATCTCTGACACAGTATGGGAGTAACTTGCAATTCTTTTCTGTACGACATTATTCTTGGAGGTCATTAGTCTCTGGGGCAGTGTGGAAACACATCATTTGCTCCATTGAGTCCACATTGACCCTCTGAAGTGTATCCCACCCAGACTTACCCTGCTTTTACCATGGTTAATCCACCTAACCTGCACAGCTTTGGACCGTGGACGACCTGGAGGAAATCCACATAGACGCAGAGAGAATGTGTAAATTCCACACGGACAGTCGCCTGAGTAGAATCAAACCTGGGTCCCTGGTGTTGTGAGGCAGCAGTGATAACCAGTGAGCCCGCAGTTTATAACACAGTAGCTAACATTCCAGACCCATGAGAAAATATGAGGTTTTCATTATCTAACTTTCTTTGACATTTGGAGAAGCTTCTTGAAATTACCACTTAGTCTAGTCATTTGCTTGTAGATGCCAGTTACATATTAAAGTTAGTTTTTAATTCACTTTGGACAGCATTAAATGGTGGAGCACAGAACAAGGTCTTACCAGTGAATCCCACTCTCCTCTGCTCTTTATCCTGTATTCCTGTAACTTCTTTCTCTTCAAATATTTTTCCAATTTTCCCTCTTTGAAACTTTATACTGCATCCCCAAGGCCTTTGTGTCCTATTGGGAGTGCTGGGCCCAGATTTGGGGGCACAGTCTTCCAGCTGAGGCTTCCCCAGTGGATTTATGGTAGTTTAAGAGGACTCCCTTTGTTTCGTGGTCTGTTTCTATTGACCAGTTTTGTCCTGGAATCTTCAAAGATTTCTGCATCATTTAACCCCTTCAGCGTGATCTCCTTCTTAGCTTTGAAGATAGGGATTGGAGGGAGTGTGTGGCATAAATACCAGTGTGGATTGGTTGGGCCAAATTGCTTGTTTCTGCACCATCTATCCTTTGTAAATACACAAGAACAAGAGGAATACATCCAACCCCTTCGGCTTGTTCTATCATTTAATTCTGCCAACTGTGCCTCCATTATCTCCAGACTCAACTGCTGTGTCACACTCCTGGCTTGTCTCCTCAGCGTTATCTTGAGGTTATCCAAAACTGTGCCCCTGGGGTCTAACTCAGGCCAAGCCCTATCGATCCATCTGTGCTCCACGACCTCTATGGCTTCAATCTACCCCTATCTCTGTAACCTCCTCCAGCTCTTGGTTGAACAACATCTTGACTTTAAACTTCCCCTCCTTGTTTTCAAATTCCCCCTATCTCCCTGACTGTCCTCTGAGATCTCTGTGCTCATCCAATTGCCTTGCTAAATGTCACCCCTTTACTACCAATCATTTCAGATACTTGCTAAAATCTCCATTTTGATCCAGGCTTTTGATCTCCTGTCATAGCCAGCTCCCTGTCTGGCTGGGTGTCACATTGAGTAATATGACACCAGAGAAAGTTATGATGAACTTATGTAAAACGCTTGTTAGACCTCAACTGGAGCATTGTGTACACTTGTGGGCATTGCATTATAGGAAAAATGTGAATGCATTGGAGGGGATGCAGAAGTGGTTTGCAAGAGTGGATTCAAGGATGAGACATTTTGGTCACGAGAATATTTGGAAAAATTGGGGCTGTTTGGAGAGAAGAAGGCTGAGAAGTTTGATACAGGTTTTCCAAACAAGTAGAAGAATTGACAGAGTAGATAGGGACAAGCTGTTCTTGCTCGTAAAAGGATTGAAAACAGAGGACATAGATTTAAAGTGATGGACAAATGAAGCTAGGGTAATGTGGGTAAATCTTGTTCACACACACTGTAATTATGGTATGAAATGCACTACATGGAAATGTGGTGGAGGCATGTTCAATTGAGGCATTCAAGAGACCATTTGATGATAATGTAAATGGAAACAATAAGCAGGGTTAGGAGGGACGAAAGGCAGGAGAGTGGTATTAGGTAATGATGTTCATTTAAAGAGCTTGTGCAACACAATGGGCAGAATGGCCCCTGTCTGCACCATAATAATTGTGATTATGTGAAAAGCTTTGGAGGCATTTTGAGGTCAAAAGAAGCTGAGTTTTTGTTGGCGTTGCCTCCCCGCCTGGATTTTGTAACTGTTATTAACCAAACCATTAATAACCAAAGCAACGAACCGTTCCTAGATTCTTAGTGCTTTTACTGTGTTTAGTGGCATTGAGCATCTTCTTTTCTCCACTTCCAAGACTCGTATTTCCCCTGGAGCAGGTTGCCAGCCGCTATAATTTGAAGGGTGCTAAATCCACATCCAGTGGGACAAATGGAGAGTCTCTCCCATCTTGGCAGGAGTGATTTTAACACTGAGCTGTGGCAAATGGATCCCAGAGTAGGATTTGACTCTGGGGCTTCTGATTCAGAAGCAGGGATGCTCCCTCCTCCTCCTCCCCCACGCCCTCACTGCTAGCATCATCATAGACATGTAAAAGATGCAGGGCAGGATGGTGCATGCAATAAACAACATTCTAAAGAAAGCTAAAGATTGAACAGAGCTTTGAATGAAATGACACTAATCCCACTTTAATTAACAAAGGCAGAAAGTTGAAGTTGATCCTTTGTCAGATGTTCTGTAAGGAAATGAGATTGAACAAAAAGCTTTTTTTATTTAAGGCGAGGCTTGAAAGCAGGTATTCCAGATTACGGGAGAGTATCCACAGCGTAGATTTTTCACTGAGAGCAGTTTTGCTCAGTCAGATTGCAGAGAATTGGCAAAGGGACCCCTGATAGAGACTGTGTCACTGATAGTCACTGTGATATGTGAACATGTTGACCGAGAGGGCAGTGGAAGCACATTTAATGGGGATGTTTAAAAGGAGGAAGGGGTATCAGAACCACACTAGAATGGAGAAATATTTGCAGGGATAAAGGGATAAGCTGTGGTGGATGGGCGAGTTGGACTGATTGAGTAGCTCAGGCACAAGCACGATGGGTTGAATGGTCTCTTCCTGTGACCAGAAGATGCTGTGACTTTGTTTAGAGTGGGCCAGTCTCTTCTGAGCGCTCTGAGTTTTTTGAGGCTCTGCTGTGGGAGGCCAGGCATGTGGTGCTGCTGTGATACCCCTCAAAGTGTAATTTCCTGAAGAAGGGTCTAGGTCTGAAACGTCAGCCTTCCTGCTCCTCTGATGCTGCTTGGCCTGCTGTGTTCATCCAGCTCTACACCATGTTTCACTATCCATCGGTTTCTACTTAGAACCTACTTTATGATTGAGCTTCCACAGCCTTCTGGAGGAGAGAATTCTGAAGATGCACCACTCTCTGAGTGAGAGAATTTCTACTCTTCTCAATTCTAAACGGACTGCTCCTTAGTTTGAGGTAATGTCCACTGGCTCAAGAACCGTAAGCCAGGGAAAGGTCCTACCGTGTCCACCTAATCATCTCAGCCCCAGGACAAATGTGAAAGAGGTCATCGGGGAATGTCCTAGGCCTCTCCATTTTAGCAGCTTCAATAATTACCTTCCTTCTACCATGAGATCAGAAGTAGGGTGTTAGCAGATTACAGCATTGCTGCCTTTCCAGGTGGAAATGGTCATGGCTTTGGAAGGTGCTGTCTCAGGATCTTTTGGTGAATTTCTGCACTGCATCTTGTAGGTAGTACATACTGCAGCTACTGAGCATTGGTGGTAGAGGGAGTAGATGTTTGTGGATGTGGTGCACATCAAGCAAGTTGCTTTGTCTTGAATGGTATTGAGCTTTTTGAGTGTTGTTGGAGATGTGCTCATCCAGGCAAGTGAAGAGTATTCTATCACCCTCCTGAGCCTTGCGGATGGTGGGCAGGCTCTGGGGAGTCAGGAGGTGAGTTATTTGCTGCAGGACTCCTACCCTCTGACCTGCTGTTGTAGCCACTATATTTATATGGTGAGTCCAGTTGAGTTTCTTGCCATGATAACTCCCAGGAGGTTGATAGTGACCGATTCAGTGATGGTAATGCCATTGAATTAACTAGGAGAAGTTGTGAAATTGTCTCTTGTTGCAGAAGGTCATAACAGAAACAGGGCTGAGAGAAGGGCAGGACTGGCAGCTCAGTGTTCCAGGATATAGAAGCTACAGGCATGACAAAAGTACAAGTAAGCAAGGAGAGGGAGTTGCCCTTTTGATAAGGGAGGACATAATGACAGTACTTAGAGAGGATATTATTAAGGGGTCGTCAAATGAGGCCATATGGTTAGAACTTAGAAACAAGAAGGGGATGGTCACTCTGTTGGGATTGTGTTAGAGACCCCCAAATAGCCAGTGGGTTCTAGAGGAGCAGTTATGTAGAGAGATTGCAGGTGCCTGTTGGAATAAAAGAGCAGCATTGGTTGGAGATTTTAATTTCCCCTGTATTGACTGGGCCACCCAGAGTGTAAAAGGCCTGGACAGGGTGGAATTTGGTAAATGTGTCCAAGAAAGTTTCCTAAATCAACATGTAGAGGGCCCTACTCAGTTGATTCCAGATTTGAGAGGGTTGGTTTATGAGGAGAGACTGAGTAGACTGAGATTATACTCATTGGAATTCAGGAGAATGAGGGGAGATCTTATAGAAATTTATAAGATTATGAAGGGAATAGATAAGGTGGAGGCAGGGAGGTTGTTTCCGCTAGCAGATGAAACTAGGACTACAGGGTATCGCCTCAAAATAAAGGGAAGCAGATGTAGGACTGAGGTCAGGAGGAACTTTTTCACCCAAATGGTTGTGAATCTGCGGAATTCCCTGCCCAGTGAAGCGGTTGAAGCTACCTCGCTGAATGTTTTTAAGGCAAGGCTAGATAAATTTTTGAACAGTAAAGGAATTAAGGGTTATGGTGAGTGGGCGGGTAAGTGGAGCTGAGTCTCAAAAAGATCAGCCATGATCTTATTAAATGACGGGGCAGGCTCGAGGGGCCGGATGGCCTACTCCTGCTCTTAGTTATGTTCTTATGTACTCAGGAGGGTGCAACACTGGACTTACTCTTAGGAAACGAGGTCGGGCAAGTGAATGAAGTATCAGTCAGAGAGTGCTTTGAGTCCAATGACCATACCTCTCTTAGTTTTAATATTGTTATAGAAAAACATAGGACAGGTCTACAGGTTAAGTTGCTAAACTGGAGCAGGGCTAATTTTGGGGCCATTAGGCAGGATCTAGCAGAGGTCGACTGGATGAGTCTGTTTGAAGGAAAAGGAATGACTGGTAAATGGCAGTCTTTTAAAAGTGTGATATCAAGAATCCAGGGACAGTATATCCCTGTTAGGGTGAAGGGAAAATCTGGCAGGTTTAGGGATCCCTGGCTGATGAGGGATATTGAGGCTCTGGTCAGGAAAAAGAAGAAGACATACATTGGGTTTAAGCTATGGGGCTCATGTGAATCCCTAGATGATGATCAAAAATGTAGGAGTTCACTCGAGGGAAATGAGAAAAGCAAAAAGAGGATATGAGACGGATCAGGCAGATAAGGTTAAAGATAATCCCAAGAGGTTCTATAGCTACATTAAGAGTAAAAGGGAGGCTAGGGAGAGAATAGGTGCCCTTAAAAATTAGCGTGGCTGTCTACGTGTGGAGCCACAGGAGATGGGGAGATTTTTAATGAATATTTCTCCCCAGTGTTTACTGAGGAAGGAATCATGGATGCTCCGGAAATAAGGGAAACAAGCGGGGATGTTTTGGACCACATGCACATTACCAGAGAGGAGGTGTTTGTGGCCTTAAATTGCATTAAGGTGTATAAATCCCCTGGGTCTGATCAAGTCTATTGTCGGATGTTGTGGGAGGCTAGGGAAGAAATTGCAGAGGCCGTTGCAGAGATTCTTACTTTGTCTTTAGTCACTGGTGAAGTTCAGGAAGACTGGAGGGTGGCTAATCTTGTTCCATTCTTTAAGAAAGATAGCAAAGACAAGCCAGGGAACTACAGGCCAGTGAGCCTGACATTAGTGGTAGGCAAATTATTGGAGAGAATACTGAGGGACAGGATCAACCAACATTTGGATAGTCATGGTCTGATTAGGGATAGTCAGCACGGATTTGTGCACAGGAAGTCATGTCTGACAAATCTTATTGAGTTTTTCAAAGAGGTAACCAAGAGGATGGATGAGGGTCGGGATGTGGAGTTTGTCTATATGGACTTTAGTAAGGCCTTTGACAAGGTCCCGCATGGCAGGCTAGTCATGAAGGTTAGGTCACATGGGATCCAGGCAGAGCTAGCTAATTGGATTCACAATTGGCTTGATGGTAGGAAGCAGAGGGTGATGGTTGAAGGTTGTTTCTTGGACTGGAAGCCTGTGACTAGTGGTGTACCACAGGGGTCAGTGCTGGGACCTTTGTTATTTCTAATTTACATAAATGATCTGTATGTGAATATATAAGGCATGATTAGTGAATTTGCAGATGGTACCAAATCAAGAGGTATCGTTGATAGTGTGGAAGGTTATCAAAAGTTAGAGAGATCTTGATCAGATGAGGAAGTGGGCTGAGGATTGGCAAATGCAATTCAATACAGATAAGTGTGAGTGTTACACTTTGGAAAGTCAAATCAAGGTAGGACTTATACAGTAAATGGTAAGATCCTGAGGAGTGTTGTGGAACAGAGGGACCTAGGAGTACAAGTACATAGTTTGTTGAAAGCAGCATCACAGGTGGACAGGATGGTAAAGAAGGCATTTAGCAATGCTGGCCTTCATCGGTCGAGGCATTGAGTATAGGAGTTGGGACGTTATGTTACAGTTGTATAAGTCTTTCGTGAGGCCGCACTTGGGGTATTGTGCACAGTTTTGGTCACCCTGTTACAGGAAAGACATAGTTAAACTGGAAAGTGTGCAAAGAAGATGTACGAGGATGTTGCCAGAACTATTAGGCCTGAATTATAGGGAGAGGTTGATCAGGATAGGACTTTATTCCTTGGAACGTAGAATGAGGGGTGACCTTATTGAGGTGTATGAAATCATGAGAGACATAGATAGGATGAATGCATATAGTTTTTTTCTGAGAGATGGGAAATTGAAAACTAAAGGTTTAAGGTGAGAGGGGAAAGATTTATGAAGGACCTGACGGGCAGCTTCTTTACGCAGAGAGTAGTGCGTATATGGAATGGGCTGCCACAGAAAGTGATTGAGGCAGGTACAATAGAGACATCTAAAAAAAATTTGGATAGGTACATGGATGGGAAGGGTTTAGAGGTATGTGGACCAAATGTAGGCAATTGGAACTAGCTGAGTGGTCACTCTGTTATAGGTTATATGGTCAGCATGGACCAGTTTGGGCTGAAGTGCCTGTTTACATGCTGTATTACTCTATGAATTTATGACTCATTGCCAGACACTTGCATGAATGTTACTTGCAACCTTTGAGCCGAAAGCTGCATTTAGGCATGGACTGCTTCAGCTTCTGAGATGTCACAAGTGTTTCTGAACATTGTGCAAAATTTGCAGAACACAAAAAGCTGGGTGGGAGAGTGAACTGTGAGGAGGATGTAGAGATATTGTAGTGTGATTTGGACATACTGAGTGAGGGGGCACATGCATGACAGATGCAGTTTAACGTGGATAAATATGTTATCCACTTTGTTAGCAAAAATAGGAAGGCAGATTATTATTTGAATGACAAAATATTATTAAATTGAGAAAGGGGAGTATTTAACGATCCTCATATATTGTCACTGAAAGTAAGCATGTAGGTACAGCAGGTAGTGAAGAAGGTAAACTGAATATTGGCCTTCATTGTGAAAGGATTTGAGTACAGGAACAAGGATGTCTTCCTGCAATTATTCAGGGAAATGGTGAAGCCACAACTAGAGTACTATGTGCAGTTTTGATCTCCTTATCTGAGAAAGGATGTGCCTACTGTTGAGAGAGTACAGCGAAGGTTTCCCAAATTGATTCCTTGCTGGCTGTGCTGACGTATAATGAAAGATTGAGTTGGTTTGGATTGTATTCACTGGGGTTTGGGGGAATCTCATAGAAATCTGTAAAATTCTAACAGGACTGGATAGGTTAGATGCAGGAAGGTTGTCCTTGATGGTGAGGGAGTCCAGAACCAAGGGTCATAGTTTAAGGTTAGGGGGTAAACCTTTTAGGACTGAGATAATGAAATTGCGGTATTGAGCTTGATGATCAGTCATGATCATAATCAATGGTGGAGCAGTATCAACTGATAAAATGGTCTACTCCTGTTCCTGTCTTCTAGGTTTCCATGTAATTCTGCTGGTACTGATGGCTCACAGTGCCTCATGGATGCCCAGTCTTGAGTTGCTCGATCTGTTCAAAGTCTGTCCCATTCAGCATGGTGATAGTCCCAGACAACTTGATGGAGGGTGTTCTCATTGTAATGGCAGAACTTCATCTCCACAAAGACTGTGTAGTGAACTTGTCTAAACTTGCAAGGTGATACTATTCCCATGTGTTTGCTGCCCTTGCCCTTTGAGATGGAGGTGGTTGTGAGTTCGGAAGGTACTCTCCGTGGAACCGTGAAGAATGTCTGCCGTGCCTATTGTAGATAGTACACACTGTTGCTACTGAGCATAGGTGGTGGAGCAAGTGAATCTTTCTGTACGTGCTGCCAATCAAGTGTGCTGCTTTGACCTGAATGGTGTCAGCCTTTGTCAGAGTGTTGTTGGAGCTGCGCTCATCTAGTCAAGTGGGGAGTATTTCATCATACTCCTGACTTGTGCCTTGCAGATCACAGGCTTTGGAGGAGCCTGGAGATGAATTACTCACTGTGTGATTGCTAGCCTCTGATCTGCTGTTGTAGCCGCTGTATTGATATGGCAGGTCCAACTCAGTTTCTGGTCAATGGTGACCCTCCAGGTTTAGAATGGGAGATTCAGTGATGGTGATACCATTGAATGTCAAGGGACAAATGTTAGATTCTCTCTTGTTGGAGATGAATGACCATAAGCTTGGATGCAGATTGGTTTTAAATAGCATCTTAAAGGATATTAAAAAGGGGGAAAATATAGTCCAAAGAACTGGCGAGGAATACGAAAACTGACAATATGAGCTTCTTTAAATGCATAAAAAAGGAGAGGTCCAAATGAAGGTAGGCCCCTTAGATACTGATGTGGGAGATGGATATGGGTACAAAGAAATGGCTGAGCAGTTGCACAGATATTTTGCATTAGTTTTTACAGTTTTTATACTTCAAACATCCCGTTAATACTAAAGAATATGGGGGAGGAATTAAGTACCATCGCCATCACGAGAGAAGTAGTATTAGACAAACTAATGGGGCTAAAGGCAGATAAGGCCCCTGGCCCTGATATATGTAGCAATAGAGGTTGCAGATGCATTGTAATTTTCCAAAAATCTTTGGATTCAGGAGGAGTACTAGAGCTTTGGAAAACTGCCAACGTGTCGCCTCTATTCCAAAATGGCAGGAGGCAAAAGATGAATAACAATAGGCCAGTTAACCTAACACCTATTGTTGGAAAAATGTTGGAGTCAATTATTGAGGAAGTAATAGCAGCATGTTTAGAAATCGTAATCTAATCAAGCATGGCTTCTTGAAATGGAAATCGTGTATGATGAATTTATGAGAGTTTTTTGAGGAAGTCTCAACCAGAGTGGATAGAGGGGAACCAGTAGGTTTGTTGTATTTAGACTTCCAGAAGGCGCATCACAGAAGGTTAAGTCATAAGAGTCCTGGTATGAAGGTCTGTGTTGGCATGGAGAGAGAATTGGCTAATGGGCAGGAAATAGTGAGTTGGGATAAGGGATTCTTTTTCAGGTTGGCGACCTGTGACTAATGGGATTCCACAGGGATTGGTGGAGCGATGGGATGGGTGATGTTCAAGAGGCCAGAATTAGAGGAGTGTAGAGATCACTGAGCGTTGTAGAGGCTGGAGGGGGTTAGAGATGGGGAGGGGTGTCGGGGTTTGAGGAGGCTACAGAGGTGGGAGGGATATAGGAGCCACAGGAGATTTTAGAGATTGGGAGCAATTTGAACACAATGTTTTGAATTTTAATATTGACTCTGGTGAGGACATTGCTTTGAGATGTAAATTGAGAAGTAGCTGTCACCTATTTGTTGTGTTTAAGCAGATATAGTCTGTGTAAATATACTAATATATCTAACTTATAATACACACAGGTGCGTTGCGCTACAAGCCTAACTGACCATCCTAAACTGATTGTTAACATAGTTCCTCGCATATTCAGGGTTATCTAGTAAATGTTGTCAAAATGCAGAATCATATCCAATATTGATGGCCATCTTGTGAATTTGGTAATGTAGGCTGTTGGGGTATTGTCCATACCTTGTTTATTGCAAACAGCTGAAGAGACATGCCTTTTGGTGTGAACTGCAACACTTTAGCATGTATGGCCTACATACCTGGCATCACACTAGCACCAAAACTCCTATACCACATCACCCAATTACATGCCAGCCACAATGTCTTTTTAACTTAACGATAACATCCTTCCTGTGAGTGGTGAACACCACTCAAGTTGCTTCTGCATAGTAGCAGTGTGGAACAGCTCACCCTCTAAGTCACAGAAATGTTACAGTGTAGAAGGATGCTATTTGGCCCATTATGTGTGTCTCAGCTCTCTAAGTGAGCCTCATGACTTAATCAATCTCTTGCATTTTTGCCATATCCCTGCACACCATTTCAATTCAAATAACCATCTAATGCCCTGCTTGAATACCTCAGTTGAACCTGCCTCCACCACATTTTCAGACAGTGCATTCCAGAAAACGTGTTGTCTCATAACCTTGCTTCATTTGCACATCACTTTAAATCTATGTCTGACTTAAATTGTGCAGATTCTGAGAGCAGTGAGAGTGACTCTACCTTTGTAAGTCTTTATTGCTTTCAGTTTTCTAATCCCCACTTTTGTGGAGATGAAAAGCAGTGTAGCAGTGTTGAAGTATCTTCAAGTCTCACTGTCAAAACTGCCACAGAGCTATTATTTAAAATTATTAATTATTAAAGATCTTCCTTGAACCCGTCACTAATCTTATTTATGAGTGATATATGAACTTGGGAGGTGAGGCTGACTATTGATCAGTATGAGACTGTGCTGAGATTTGTAACTGAATTTTGAGAGTTTGAGCAAGTAAAAGGTGATCAGAGGTCGAATTGTCTTGGATATGATTGATCCTGCCATGAGAGCGTATCTGCTGAGAAGGGAAGTTTACTCTCAAGAAAGCTATTGCCATTTGCAGAAGCTCTGAGGTGGTCAGTCATCAGCTGTAGTGTATTAATGCTCTCCTAATTTGAGAAATGATGAAACAAATCTAAAGCTGGGTCTGGCGCCCCAACATGTGCCAGAAGAGAACCTCACTGTTTCACAGTGCATCAGTCCATTGACTGTGGAACAGATCTGAGAAGACTAGCAAGATGGTTTTATAGCTCTTCATGATATCTTCCTGGTGAGATCCTGGTGATATCATCTGGAAGTTGATGACAGAGGGTGAGACCCTTTCAGTATCTTTTGAGGAGAATTCCAGCTGCCTTCAAGTCCAGCCTGAAAGAAAGTTGGAGGAGCTGGAAAAGGAGGGAGCAGCCAAGAAGGTGACACTTTCTGCAAAACAGCTTAGCGGCATGGTTGTAGTTGCAAAGCCTGGTAAATTGAGAGTAGGCATAGATTCGCAGGATCTCAGTCAAGCTTTAAAGAGATCCCACTAACCTTTGGACACCATTGAAGAGATTTAGCCACAGCTTTTCAAGGCTTCTTACCTACATTCATGGAGAGGATGGATGCTGACCATTGAAGGAACAGTTTAGAGGGTACATTTTGAGCCGTGGAGGACTCCAGCAGAGAAAAAAGCCCTTCAGCCCATTGAGTGTGTGCCAGTAAAAAACAAGCACCTAACTATTCTAATCCCATTTCTTGGCCCAAAGCTCTTGGATGCTATTTGGGAGGCACAGGTGTTTTGCATTTCTGCTGCTCCAAGAGTATCATTCAACGAGAGACCCAGTGATTGTTTGGAGTGAAAGCTGTTGTGGATGTCCCTGAGTGTAGAGATATGATGAATGGAGCCAAGGCAGACTATAGTCAGAACCCAGTGAAACTGCTTGTGCATCAGTTGAAACTGATCAGGGAAAGAATGTAATTGAAGCTGATGGAATTCCAGTAGGTCTGACAGGGAAAGGGGTTCATCCTAATCCTGAGAAGGTGAGTGCTGCACGAGAGATACGGCTTGATGACAAATTTGGTAAATCTCTGAGTGTAGCTTAATGGGTTAGTACATACTCTGTTGATAAGTAGATCATGACATATCACATGGAACTGGGATGTGAGTGTGTGTAGTTCCAGAGATGTCCTCTCTTGTACATTGTGTGTACATTTCATAAAGATCTTTGATGGTCACTGGCTCTGTTTCTATCAAACCCTGTCACCCCACCAACTGAGATGATCCTTCTAAGTAGTGGCAGAATGATGCCATGGAAACTGAAAGAAAATTTAATGCTTCCATCTCACTCTGTCCTCTCAAAATTGTGGTAATGTCCAAGATTCATGATATTGTCTTTGTATTGAGCTCTCAATCCTTCAGACTCCAGCGAAGCCTACACTGGTTGTGAAGCATTCTCACTAAGGGTAGCCCAATCTCCCACATCCTCCAGTGTAGCAAAGAGTAGAAGAGTGAGGGGAGCACAGCTCACGGAGTCTTCTTTAGCCCTTAGATTAGTGTGTCAATACAAAAAAAATCACAATAATACACTAATAAATCAATGAACGAACACAAATAGCTAGTTCAGTTAAACATACTGTTTTGTGTCTGGTCTTGTGTTGAACCTCTAACAATCACTGGTTAGGCCTTGTACCCAATTCCAGGTCCCACACTTTCAGAAGGATGTCAAGGCCTTGGAGAGGGCGCAGTAGGAGATTTGCAGAAAAAGGACCAGGGCCAAGTGATTGAGTGAATGTAGAGAGAGACCAGAGAGACCAGAGAAACTGGCATTGTACACCTCAGAGCAGAGAAGGTTAAGGGGGAGATTGAATTGAGGCGTTCAAAATCAGAAGGGGTGTTTCAGTTGAGTGAACTGTTTACAGTAGTGGGAGGGTTGGGCACCCAGGGGAGACACTGGTTGAACAGAATCCACAAAAGACCTTGAGGGGAGAGATGAGGAGAATGTTTTTTTCTTGGTGCAGTGAGCTGTTGTGATTTGGAATGTGGCCTGGCAGGGCAATGGGAATAGATTCAGTGAGAACTTTCAAAAAGGGAGTATTTGACGAAATAGTGAAGAAGGGATTAAAGTTTCAGGCATATGGGGTGGGGGAAAAGCTAGGTGAAATTTGAACAAAGTGGATGGGATTGTTGGAAAAGAGCTGGAACAGGCACTGTAGGCTGAATGGCTTCCTCCTGTGCTGTCAGATACTGAAATGAGAACGGCCATATGATAGTGGACAAGAACAGGATTAAAAACCGAAAGGACTTCGGATGCTGTAAATCAGAAACAAAAACAGAAGTTGCTGGAAAAGCTCAGCAGGTCTGGCTGCATCTGTGAAGAGAAATCAGAGTTAATGTTTCAAGTCCAGTGACCCTTCCTCAGAACTGAAGAACAGCAGTGTTCAAGGGTCCCGGGGACATCACAGAAGCAAGAGCAGTTGTGCTTTGACTCCTTTCTCTGATCTACAGATTTAATTTTATTTTATTTGTTTTATTGTTGTCACATGTACCTAAGTACAGTGAAAAGTTATGTCTTGCATGCAGTGCAGGCAGATCAAAACATACAAAGATATATAGATCATAGTTTGATTGAAAAGGACGAGGCATACTAAGTTACGGCTGCGCAGGAGCTTTACAAAAGCAAGGTCAACATTAGATTTGAAATTTGAGAGGTCCATTCAGCGATCTAATAACAGCAGAGAAGAAGCTTGTCTTGACCTGTTGGTATGTGTTTTTAAGCTTTTGTATCTTCTGCCTGACGGAAGAGGTTGGAAGAGATTATAACCGGGGTGGGAGGGGCCTTTGATGATGTTGGCAGCCTTTCCGCGACTACAAGAAATGTGGATGGTGTCAATGGATGTGAGGTTGGGTTGCGTGATGGTCTGGACTGTGCTAGTTCCTTATGGTCCCGGGCAGAGCAGCTGCCATACCAAGCTGTGATGCATTCAGATAGAAAGCATTCTGTGGTGCATCTGTAAATTTTGGTGAGAGTCCTTACAGACATGCCAAATTTCCTTAGCCTTCTGAGGAGGAAGAGGTGTTGTTGTGCCTTCTTGACCGTTGCGTCTACATGGGAGGTCCAGGACAGATTGTCATTTGTAGTCACTCTTAGGAACTTTATGCTATTGACCCTCTCTACCTCAGCTCCATTGATGTAGGTGGGGGTGTGCCTGCCTCCTTTCTTCCTGAAGTCGATGATCAGCTCTTTAATTTTGGTAACATGGAGGGAGAGATTGTTACCTTTGCATCATGTCACCAAGCAATCTATCTCTTTCCTGTATTCTGTCTCGTTATTGTTTGATATTCGGCCTACACCTGTGGTGTCATCAGTGAACATCTAGATGGAGTTCAGATGAAATTTGACCGCACAGTCATGAGTATAGTAGGGGGCTGAGTATGCCTCCTTGCGGGGCACCGATGTTGAGGATTGTCCTGGAGGAGGTGCTGTTGTCTATCTGATTGTGGTGTATGGGTCAGGAAGTTGAGGATACAGTTGCAGATGGTGGAGCAGAGACTTAGGTCATAGAGCTTGGAGATTAGTTTGGTTAGGATTATAACATTGAAAGTGGAGCTGTAGTCGAAAAGTAGAAATCTGATGTAGGTATCCTTATTAGCCAGATGTTCCAGGGATGAGTGTAGGGCTAGGGAGATGGCCTCTGCCAAGGACCATTTTCACCAGTAGGCAAATTGCAAGGGATCAAGGCAGGCTGTGAGGCTAGAGTTAATGTGAGCCATGACTAACCTCTGGAAGAACTTCATAATTATGGAGTTCGGAGCCACTGGGCAGTAGTCATTGAGGCACGTTGCATGTGTTTTCTTTGGTATCATAGATGATATAAAAATTGGTTCGGTGGTAAATGGAGAGGAGGGTAGCCTTAGATTACACAAGGGTAGAGATGGCTGTTCGGATGGGCTGATCAGTGGCCAATGGAATTTAATCCAGATAAATGAGAGGTGACTCACTTCAGCACGACAAATAAGGCAAGGGAATACATGATGGTAGGAGCCTGGGACCCGGGTTCAGAGGTGCCTTGGTGTGCATGTACACCAGTCCCTTGAACAATCAGGGCAGGTATATAAGGTGGTTAAAATGATAAATGGGATACTTGTCTTTATGAACTTGTGCATACAGTTTAACACCTGGGAGATAGTGCTGGACATGTATAAAACATTGGTTAGGTTACAGCTAGCTTATTGTGTGCCATTCTGGAATCTTCATTAGAGGAGGATGTGATAGCACTGGAGAGGGTCCAGAAGAGATTCACCAGGAGATTCAGCTATTGGACAGAGAGAAAAGATTGGAGAGACTGGGGTTATTTTTTCCTCGAGTAGAGGATTTTGAGAGGGGACATGATTGAGATGTATAAAATTATGAAAGGCATAGATAGGGTGAAACTTTTTCCCCTTGGAATCAATGACTGGGCTATAGCTTTAAGCTAAGAGGAAGAAGGTTTAGAGAAGATGTGAGAAAATACTTTTTCACACAGAGGGTGTTGATAATCTGGAACTCACTCCCTGTAAGGGTGGTTGAGGTAGAAACCTCATAACCATTAAAGAAGTATTTAGATGTGCATTTGTGATGCAGAGCATAAAAGGCTATGGGCCAAGTGTTGGGAATGAGATGAAAATGTTAGTTGGTTATTTTTGATTAGTGCAGCCTCGTTGGGCCAAAGGGCCTTTTCTCTGTGCTGTAGATCTCTGTGACTCCAGAGTAAAAACGGTATTCTCTGATGCCTCACTTTAGAACACACTCGAGTAAAAATTGCTAGGCAATGTAGAAAGGAGAGACATCCAATTGAAATGTTTCTTCTTGCAATCATCAGGACCAATGCAAGAATTCCCAAATTTCAAACAGTCATAGCAATTTATATTGCCAGAGAAAATGAGCTTGGTTAGTTGACAAGTCAACTCTGATTGGCTGAGGTATTACCATACGGAATGCAACTAGGAACTGCAGTTTCTCCAAGCTACCAGATAATCTAAAATAAAAAGCTTGAGGCATGGTCAAATTCCTTTTATTTGCAGGGAGTAGCTCTGTTGCACATGAATGTGTGTTACTTGCAATGAGTGTCACTATGCCACAAACTAGATTGTTTATCTTAATCTTGTTCTTTGTTTTGTAAATGTGAAATTTGAGCAACATGTGCGTCTTTCTGATATTCTTGCATTGGAAGCAGTTAAGAGAAAATTCACTTGGTTGATTCCTGGGATGAAGGGATTTATCTTGCAAGGGAAGTTTGAGCATTTTGCATTTTGGACCTATATTCATTGGAGTTTAGAAGAATGAGAGGTGAGCTTATTGAAGATTGCGAAGTAGTGGTAGTGTCCCTACCGCTAAACTATGAGACCCAATTCATGTTCCATCTAATCCAAAAGTGTGCAATAACATCTCTGAACAGGTTGATGGCAAATATCTCTCAGGTTCTGAGGAGAGTTGACAGGGTGGACGCTGAGAGAATGTATCCTCTCATCAGAGAATCTAGACTGAGGTAGTGCAGTTTCAAAACTCCCATTTCAAGTCTCCCATTTAAGATGACAATGAGGAGGAATTTCCTCCCTCAAACTGTTGTGAATTTGTGGAATTCTATCCGCCTGAGAGCAGTGAAGATGAGGTCATTGAACATATTCAAGGCTGAGTTAGAGAGGTTTTTGATTGACAAGACAGTCACGGCTGCCAGAGTGAGGTACATTGACAGCTAGGAATGTGCTGTCAAGACCATGATCTTATAGAATGGCAGAACAGGCTTGAGGGGCTGAGTGGCCTCCTTCTCCCCTTGTGTGAAATTCTTACATTTAGCCCTACCTCTAATGCTAATTGACAAACCTCTAACTGCTCATAGTGACAGTTTAGGGACATTTTCCCTTCACTCCTTGTCCCTTTATTATTAAAAAAAGCTATTTGGCCCACTGCTGCGTATCACACCCTGCAGGAATAAGTTGCATCTCCTCATCACTGTCCCTGAGCAAAATGAATTCTCCTGAATTCCTGATTGGATTTATTCATCCCCTCATTCTGTTCTTCCCCCTACAAGTGGAACATCTTTTCAATGAGTCAAAACTTTGGAATTAGAGGAAGCCTTTCAGCCCCTCAAGCCTGTTCTGCCATTCACTGAGATCATGGCTGACTTGTGAGCTAACTCCATCTACTCACCATTGTCCCATGCTCTTAATTCCTTTGATTTTATTTATCTACCTTTAATTTAAAAGAACAATTAATCGAGTAATTATTGTCCTTTCTGGAAGACAGTCCCAAATGACTGAGATAGTAGGCACTGCAGATGCTGGACAATCTGAGATAACAAGGTGTAGAGCTGGATGAACACAGCAGGCCAAGCAGCATCAGAGGAGCAGGAAAGCTGACGTTTCGGGTCTAGACCCTTCTTCAGAAAAGTCTTTTTTCTGATTTTAATGATCTTTGGGCCTGGAATTTCCCTGCCACCCCCCAAATTGCCATCTCAACACAGACACATTCACACACACACACACACACACACACACACACACACACACACGCGCGAGCGCGTGCTCTTTTTGGGCCAATATTATCTCACTTTTTTGATTCTTTTAAATGTTCACTGTTTAGGTCCAAAGCGGATGGCCTCACAAATTTAGAATTAAAAGCTTAACAATGACCGTGGAATTTTTGTTGATTGTTGGAAAAACCCATCTTGTTCACTAATGTCCTTTAGGGAAGGTTACTGACATCCTTACTGATCTGCCCCACATGTGACTCCAGACCCTACAATGATAGAGTTGACTCTTAACTGCCCTTTAACAATTAGGGATGGACACTTCCTGGCCCAGCCACCTATGCCCTCATCCTGCAAATGAATAAAGAAAATTTGCTTAATCCAAGATAAATTTGCCATGTGTTTTCCCGTTCACTTCATTGCTTTGGATTTTAATGCTCCCAACAACATCACTATTGACTTTGTGTCATCAGCAAGTTTGGACAGGTACCTTTCAATTATATCACCTCAAAAACATAGAGAATAGTTGAGGCCCCAACACAAACCCTTGCAAGACACCCCTCATCAAATGTCCCCTATCAACTCCTTTCCGAACGTTACAGACATTTATCTTATTTTCTCTTCAAGCTTTCTCCTGTACAGCAGAGAACCCCAAACCTGTTCTGTCTTCGCAACGGATAATTGTACACCTCAACGATAGGATCATTTTTGTGCAGCTTCTTTTTGCAAGCAAAGAGTCTGATACCCTCTGTGCAGCATCATCAACAAATTATAAATTGCAAGATATTTCTCTGCATGGTTTGTATCTCATTTCACGTGTACTGGCCATGTCACTGATTTTCAGCCATGTCTTTTGTTTCAGCATGTTATGATGAAATTGCATTTGAAAACAAATTGCATTTGAAAAGAAAATGTTTTTTTTTCAGTAACTGAAATTTCTAATGCCCAATATTTTCTTTTTGAAATTTTTAAAAGCTGTGATTCATAAGTGAATTTGCACAGTTGAGTAACCCTTTGTGCTGTTTAGTGCCTTGCTTAAAGTCTTAACCTCAAGGTCTCAAGCTGTCCTGAAAGCTTAGATTTTAATTTAAAGTTCTAACACAAAACAATGGAAGAGATTTGCCAAACACTTCCGCGCGTGTAAGAATGTCTTAGTGTGTATTTGTTGTCATTTTAATTGAATCAAGGTGGCTGTGAGGACACAGCTTATAAGGACGTGTGTGTGTGTCTGTATGCATGTGCGTGCATGACTTTATTTTTTGAGATAGAATAGATATTGAATGCCAGAAAAGTATTTTTTTTGTTGTACACATTTCAATCAAGCCAGGCATTCAACATGTTAAGTACTGGCTGTCAATTTTCTTGTGAAGTGCTTTTCAGTGAATGCTTGAGATACACCACACCTAGATAATTAATGCCACAATAGAAAGAGGCCATTTCTCTCGGAGGTTAGAACCCTCTGTTCAAAATGTTCTGCTGGTGGTCTCTTTTGGGGTGTAAAGAATTTATTGCATATCTTAAGCACAGGAACACTTAGGACTGGATGAACTTTGTTTGCTACTTCTTGTTTGTGAATGTCTGCTAAATGATCATTTTGTATACCCAACACTTAAAGAGGCAGTGAAAGTGGTATCTGCTTCATGATGGAGTGAGGGTTACGGGAATGGGGGAAAGGTCTGATAGTGGGTTGTGGGGAGGAATGGGAGGGGTTGTTTTTAGGGCAGAAAATGGATCCCAAAGATTTGAAAGAGATCCTAGGCATTTCAGATCCCTCATGGAAGGCTAATCTCCACCCGACACTGCTGCCTGAACCTGTACCTGAACAGGGGTCCTCCCAGTCCTACTTGAACCCCCAAGATATCACCTCCTTCCCCCCAGAATCATAGTCCTGCTTCAACCATCCAAGACTAAAAATTGCACTTTCCATGCTTCCCAATCCAACAAGCTACCTCTGATGCTTGCTTGCCTCCTGCCTCACTGTATCCGGGTACCAGATCCATAGAATCATGCAGTGTAGAAATAGATCCTTTGGCCCATCATGTGTATCTTGACCGATAAACACCAAACTACACTAATCCCATTTATCTGCACGTGGCCCATAGCTGGCTATTCCTTTTCATCATTGCAAGATGATCTGCCTTCACCACTCTGTCAGGCAGCACATTTCATATATCTACCACCTTCTGGGTGAAAAAATTCTAAATCATATCTCCTCTAAACCACTTGCTCGTCACCTTAAACTTATGCCGTCTGGTTTTAGACTCATCAGGGATAATAGGTCCGAACTCCATAATTATGAAACTCTTTCAGAGGTTAGTCATGATCTACTCTGTCTAAGTCTCTCATAATTCATATACCTCAGTCATATTCCACGCTCTCCCGCAACCCACCTTAGCCTCTTCTGCTCCAGTGAAAACAAACCCAGTCTATGCAGTCTCTCCTCATAACTGAGACTATCATCCTAGGCAACATCTTGGTGAATCTCTTCTGCACCATCTCCAGAGCAGTCACGTCTTTCTGATAGTGTGGCAAACAAAATTGGACACAGAATTTTATCTGTGGCCAAAACAATATTTTATAAATTTGTAACAAAACTTCCTTGCTCCTGTGTTTTGCATTCTGTCTAATGAAGGCAAGCATCCTCTGTGCCTTCTTCACCACCCTGTTCACCTGTGCTGACATTTTCAGGGATCTATGGACTTGTAAATCAAGATCCCTTTGTTCCTCAGAACTCCCTAGGGATCGACTGTACACTGTGCACATACTTCCCTTATTAGGCCTCCCAAAACACATCACCACACATATATTAGGATTACATTCCATCTGTCATTGTTCTGCCCAATTTATTTGCAGCTCGAGATCAGACTGAGACAATCAAAGAACTAAGAACAATACAGCACAGGAACAAACCTTTCGGCCCTCCATGCCTGCACTGACACATTTTGTCCTTCCGTACTAAAACTGTCTTCACTTAGAGGAACCGTATCCCTCTATTCCCTTCCTATTAGAACATAAGAACATAAGAACTAGGAGCAGGAGTAGGCCGTCTGGCCCTTCGAGCCTGCTCCGCCATTCAATAAGATCATGGCTGATCTTTTCGTGGACTCAGATCCACTTACCCGCGTTCTCACCGTATCCCTTAATTCCTTTATTGTTCAAAAAAAATCTACCTTTTTTTTAAAAACGTTTACTGAAGTAGCGTCAACTACTTCACTGGGCAAGGAATTCCATAGATTAACAACCGTCTGGGTGAAGAAATTCCTTCTCAATTCAGTCCTAAATCTGCTCCCTCTAATCTTGAGGCAATGCCCTCTTGTCCTAGCTTCACCTCCCAGTGGAAACATCCTCTCTACTTCTATCTTATCTATTCCCTTCATAATTTTATATGCTTCTATAAGATCCCCCCTCAATCTTCTGCATTCCAATGAATATAATCCCAATCTACTCAGTCTCTCCTCATAAGCCAACCCCCTCAACTCCGGAATCAACCTAGT
>NC_063376.1:10597882-10648347 GCF_021869965.1 Rhincodon typus
GTCTACTTCCCTTTTTAAACAGTGGCGTCACATTTGCTGTTTTCCAACCTGCTGGGACTGCCCTAGAGTCCAGCAAATTTTGGAAAATTACCGCCAGTGCACCTGCTATTTCTCCCGCCATCTCCTTTAGTACCCTGGGATGCATTCCATCAGGGCCAGGAGACTTATCAATCAGCTCCATTAGCTTGCCCAACACTACTTCTTCCATAATTATGATTGTTTCCAGGTCTTCACCTACCTTCGTCTCTTTGTCAATTACTGGCATGTTATTAGTGTCCTCCACTGTGAAGACCGATACAAAATACCTGTTCAATGCCTCGGCCATTTCATCATATCCCATAACTAAATTCCCCTTCTCATGCTCTAAAGGGCCACTGTTTACTTTAGCCACTCTTTTTTGTTTTATATATTTATAGAAACTTTTCCTATCTGTCTTTATATTCTGTGCTAGTTTTTTCTCATGTTCTATCTTACTTTTCTTTATAGCTCTTTTTGTGGTTTTCTGTTGACCTTCAAAGTTTTCCCAATCTTCTAGTTTCATGCTGTTTTTGGCCACTTTGTATGCCTTCTCTTTCAATTTGATAGCTTCCCTTATTTCTTTAGACACGCATGGCAGATTACCCCTTTTCTTACAGTCCTTCCTTTTCATTGGAATATACTTTTGCTGAGCACTTTGAAAGATTGCTTTGAAAGTCCTCCACTGCTTGTCAACTGTCCCACCATAAAATCTTTGTTTCCAGTCTACTTTAGCCAAGTCCTCCCTCATTCTATTGTAGTTCCCCTTGTTCAAGCTATTCATGTATTCGTCGAGGTGTTTCTTGAATGCTGCTATTGTGTCTGCTTCCACCACCTCCTCTGGCAGTGCGTTCCAGGCACTCACCACCCTTTGTGTGAAAAACTTGCCTTGTACATCTCTTTTAAACTTTCCCCACTCCCCACCCCAATCCTTGAACCTGTGTCCCTTAGTAATTGATCCCTCCACACTGGGAAAAGCCTCATACTTTCTACTCTGTCCATGCCAATCACAATCTTATAAACTTCTATCAGATCGCCCCTTAACCTTTTGTGTTCCAGTGAAAACAAACCCAGTCTATCCAACCTTTCTTCATCGCTAAAACCCCCATACCAGCCAACATCCTGGTAAACCTTTTCTGTACCTTCTCCAAAGCATCCACATCCTTCTGTTAGTGTGGTGACCAGAACTGTACACAATATTCCAAGTGTGGCCCAACTAAAGTTCTATAAAGCTGCAGCATAACTTGCCTACCCTTATACTCAATGGCCCTTCCAATGAAGGCAAGCATACGATAGGTCTTTTTTACTACCTTATCTACTTGTGCTGCCACCCTCAGTGATATGTGGACCTGCACACCCAGATCTCTCTGCAAATCAATACTCCTAAGGGTTCTGCCATTCATTGTATAATTGTATAATTTTTCACCAGCACTTGACCTTCCAAAATGCATCACCTCACATTTGTCCAGATTAAATTCCATCTGCCATTTTTCTACCCTTGCCTCCAACTGATCTATATCCTGCTGTATCCTCTGACAATCCTGCTCACTGTCAGCAACTCCACCAAACCTTGCATCATCCACAAATTTACTAATTAGACCAGCCGCATTTTCTTCCAAATTATTTATGTAGACCATGAACAGCAGAGATCCCAGCACTGATCCCTGTGGAACACCACTAGTCACAACCTTCCATTCCAATAAACATTCTTCCACAGCTACCCTCTGTCTCCTATGACTAAGCCAGTTCTGCATCCATCTTGCCAGCTCACCCCTGATGCTATATAACTTCACCTTTACCATGCACGACCTTCCTCTGCCAAAACCCTGCTGTCTATTGCTAATAAGTCCATTTGCTTCTAAAAGCATATATATCTTGTCCCTGAGAATCTTTGAAAACAATTTCCCTACCACTAACGTGAGGCTCACTGGCCTGTAATTTCCTGGATTATTCCTGCTATCCTTCTTAAAGAATGGGACAGCATTGGCTGTTCTCCAGTCCTCTGGGACCTCACCTGTGGCCGAAGAGGATACAAAAATGTCTGCCAATGCTTCAATTTTTTTCTCTTGCCTCCCTCAATATTCTGGGATAGATCCCATCAGGACCTGGGGACTTATCTACCTTAATACTTTTTCACAATCCTCCTATCAACAATTTTTATGTCATCTGCAGTCTTACTAATTAAACCTTCCACATTCACATCCATGTTGTTAATGTACTTAACAAGTAGCAAGGGTTCCAGTGCCGAACGCTGTGGCACACAGGCTTCCAATCACAAAAACAACCCTGCACCACCCCACTTTGCCTCCTACTGGCAAGTCAATTTTGGATCCCAAATGCAGCTTGCCTGGGATCCCTTGGGCTCTTATCTTTTAAACCTACCTTCCAGGTGAGACATTGTCAAAGGCCTTACTGAAGTCCATGTAAACCACATGAACTGCACTACCATCATCAATATATTTAGTCACTTTTCAAAAACCTCAAATAAATTAGTCAGGATCTCCTTCTGATTTATCCATACTGACGATCCCTGACCAATCCCTGCCTTTCTGATCCTTAATTAGTCCTGTCCCTCAGAATTCTTTCCTATAATTTCCCTACCACTGACTTCAGACTAATTGGTTTGCAATTACCTGGCCTATCCTTACTGCCTTTCATGAACTAAGGAACAGCATTAGTTATCCTCCAGTCAGCTGGCACTTCACTTGTGGCCAGTGAAGTATTACATATATCCACCAGGGTCCCAGTAATCTCCTCCCTTGCCTCCAGTAGCAGCCAAGGATACATCTCATCATGCCCTGGGGATTTATGCACCTGCATGCCTGCTAAAACATCTAATACTCCTACTAATTAATCATAATGTGTCCTGAAACCTCACCATCCCAACTGAAATCCCAGTCTACTCCTGTGTCAATACAGATTTCGAACTTCACCCACGTCCACTGGTTCCATGCTCACTTTTGGTCACTACTAGATATCACTCTTGCCCTGGTAATCTTCTTGCTCTGAATATTCTTATAGAAAACCTTGTGGTTTTTCTTGATCCCATCTGTCAAAGATACTTTGTGCCCCTCCAACCTCCTAATTTCCTCTTTAAGCAATCTCCTACATTCTCAAGGGCCTCCCCTGTTTTTAATACTCTATTTGACATATGCGTCCTTCCTTTTCTTTATCAGACTCAAAACATCCCTTGACATCCAAGGTTCCCTTCACTCTTAAAGGAAAATGCTGGCTCTGAGTTCTCATTATACTACTTTTAAAAGATTCCCACTTTCCAAATGTAAACTCTGCTGCAAGTAGCTGCTCCCAGTCTATGTTTGCCAGATCCTGTGTAAAGATATTAAAATCGGCCTTCCCTCAATTTAGACAATTCTGCACTGTCCTTAACCCTTCCATAATGACTTTGAAACTTGCAGAGTTATGGTCACTATTCCCAAAATACTCTCGTCCATTGTAACTTCATCCACTTGACCAGCTTCATTACCCAGGATTAGGTATGCCCTGTCTCTAGTGGAACTATTTATATACTGGCATAAAAAGCTTTCCTGGATGCACTTTAACAATTCCACCCCATCTAATCCTTTCACATTAAGGCGATTGTAGTTAATGTTAGCAAAGTTGAAGACCTCTACAATTCTAAGCCCGTTTCTCTCACATCTTTCTATAATTTTCCTACATATCTGCTCCTCTATCTCCCTCTGACTGTTGGGAGGCCTGCAGTATAATCCCAGCAAACTAATCACCCTTCTTTTATTTCTAATATGGCCAGGTGGCCTCATTTGAAGACACTTCTAGGACATCCTCTTTCATTCCTGCATCCTGTCCTGCCTTCAACCATGTCTCAGTGAGTGCAACAGTACCATATTCACATGTGCTGATTAATGCTGTAAGTTCCATGGAACTAGTAAGATGGAATCTTACTAGTTAATAAGTCTCCACTGAGCTTGATCGCTGAATTCAGAGTCCAGAATGTTCACTGTTACACAATGGAACACAGGGCTTAGAGAGGCGTGCTTCCACGTTTGGGTAACCCTTTTGTTCACCTCACAATGCTCTATTCTCCCCACTCTCCTGCCCCCATTCCTGCCTCATAGTCCAGGGCCGCCTACGTGACTGTTAATTTGCTTCTCATATAGTCAAAGTATTTTTACAGCACAGAAAGAGGCCTTTTGATTCATCTACACAACTTAACATGCTTTTCATAGAGTTTTTTTAATAGCACAGAAAGAGTTCCTTCAGCCCATCATGTTCCCACTAGACATCAAATATGCATCCATTCTAATCCCATTTTCCAGCACTTGGCCCATAGCCTTCTCAGTTTTCCCAACTCTCATATGTACTTCCCACCACATTTACAATAATAATAGGCACATGGAAACAGGCTATTTGGCCTTTCGTAGCCCTGCTCATTTTTACTCCCTCATTCCTTCTCCCACCAGATCTTTCTCCGTAACCCTACAAATCTTTCCTTTTGAAATTGGTTTCCCTTTTGAAATTGTTTCAGAAATAGTAGGAACTGCAGATGCTGGAGAATCTGAGATAGCAAGGTGTAGAGCTGGATGAACACAGCAGGCCAAGCAGCATCAGAGGAGCAGGAAAGCTGACGTTTCGGGCCTAGACCCTTCTTCAGAAATGGAACATAGAAGTTTATAAAAGAATGAGGTGTATAAAAAAAATTAGAGTTGTTATCTTTCCCCTAGGATGGGGGGATTTCAAGACTAGGGAGCACATTCTTAAACTGTGAGGAGAGAGATTTAAAAAGATATGGGGTCAAATTTTTTACTCAGAGGATGGTTTGCGTGTGGAATGAACTTCCTGAGGAAGTGATGGACGTGGGTACAATTACAACATTTAAAAGACATTTAGATAAGTACGTGAACAGGAAAGGTTTGGAGGGAAAAGGGCCAGGAGTAGGCAGATGGGACTAGTTTGGTTTGGGATTATGTTCAGCATGGACTTGTTTGTTCGAAGGGCCTGTTTCTGAATTGTATAACTTTATGACTCTGAGAATGAGCAGGAATAAATGCATTTAGTTTTGTTATGTCAACTGTCACGATTTAGCTGCAGGCACTACCCATTGGGTAGCTGCACAGAGCTTTTTTTATGTCTCTTCCAACTCTGTCTCAGACTTGAAGATAAAACCTCGCCTTCAACAGATGATTTTGACAAATCCCACATTATACTCAACACGTATTTTCCTTTTACATGTGCTGTCCCTGGATGGCAGGGGAATAACCTTTTGGAGAATCATTGGTCAAGTGTCTCATATCTTCTGTTGCATTTTCAAGAGTCAGTGTTTGTTAGCACAGGAAATGACACAATTTTTCAACAATCTATTCCTTGTGAACTGCTGAAACAGATGACGGTTTTATCCCAGGTTTTTGTCTTATACTCATTGGGACATTTGCAAGAACACCAACATAAAGGTGAACAACATGTTGTTCCCATGCAATGTAAAAATGTTGTTTCACCTGTATTGGCATTCTTGTAAATTGTCCTGATAAGAGCAAGGTGAAAGACTTCGACAAAACATGCCTTTTTGTGGCAATAATCATGCTCCATACTACCAAGTGATAATTGGTTTATATCATAAATATGTCAGAAAGCAGGAGTGAAGATCATTTCTTGTTGATTTAGAACAGAAAGCAGGAATTTATAAGCAGCTGACAACCTAAACCATGCATATCAAGTTTTACTTGAGCCCAGAGTGTTTCCAGCCAAAAATGTCGACAGAGAAAAAGTTAGTTCACAGTTAAACATCAGGCAGAATGCTCAATGAATGTGCAGAATTGTGGTATCATATAGTACTGGCAGAGGCCATTTGGCCCATCATGCTTGACTTAGGTAGTGCTACCCAAATAGATCCACTCCAGCCCATTTCCATGTAAGATTTGTTGCAGTCAAGTATTTTTGGACTTCCCACACCCCACCCTTTGACACTTCCTATTGAATCTGCTTCCCCTGTTCTCTGAGGTCTTCCATTCTAGATCACACCAATATAGCCCTTATGTTACCTATATCCCTTTTCCCAGTTGTCTGAAATCTATGCTCTTCTGGTTGTTGACGTTAAATGGTTACAGTACTAAAGAAAGCCATTCAGCCCACCAAGTCTGTGCGGAGTAGGCCGTAAGGCCTATAATACCTGCCCTACCTTCCAACATAATCACAACAGATCCTTTATCTTTTCCCCATACCCCTCAACACCATTACCTTTTAGAAATCTGTGTGTGTTTTTTTTCTTGAATATGCTCAGTGATGTGGCCTGCACAGCTTTCTGTAGTAGAAAATTCTGCAGGTTCGCTGACCCCCAAGTGAAGAAATGTTTCTTCATCTCGGGTCAAAATGGCCTACAGTGAATACTGAGATTGTGACCCCTGGTTTTTACCAGGGGAAGCATCATCCCTGCGTCCAGCAAATTTTGTCAAAGATTTGTTCTAGTCAAGTGTTTCTACATGCCCCCTTCTGACAGTCCTTATTGAATCTACTTCCACTGCCACCTTAGGCAGTGGATTCCAGATCACAACAGCTCTCTGAATTCAAATGTCGTCCTAATGTTATCTCAGACCGTTCTCCCAATTGTCTCAAATCTTGCCCTTTTGGTCTGTCCAGCCCTGTTAGAATTTGATATAGTTCAATCAGATCCCCTCGCAACCTTCTAAACTCTGGTGAATACAATCCCTCCTCATACAACAGTCCTGCCATCCCAGGAATCAGTCTGGTGACCCTTCGTTGTTCACCTTCTGTGGCAAATATGTCTTCTGTTGGTAAGGAGACCAAAATTGCACATAATACGTCAGGTGTAGTCTCACCAAGGTGCTATACAGCTGCATGATTCTCATGATTTTGATCAAATGACCACCACCACCACCAAGCTTAGTCATTCTCAGTCCTTCTGAGCTATTCCATCACCACTGGGATATTTCTGGTAAATCTTCTCTGCACTGTTTCCAAGGTCCTTGATCTCTTCCCTATCAGCAATGCTCATAATTGAACACAAAACTGTACTTGCTTATGATCACATGAATTAGAAGCAAGAGTAGCCTATTCAGACCCTTGAGTCTATTCTGCCATTCAATAAAACCACATCTGATCTGATTGTGGCTTTAACTTCACATTTCCACCTACCCCAGATACCCTTCTTTCTCTGATGTCAGTCATAAATCGATCTACCTATCTCCTTGAAAATACTCACCGGCTGTCCCTGCCCTGTTCTCTGGGGAAGTTAGTTCCAAAGACTCACTGCTGTCTGAGGGTAAAAATTCTCCTCATCTCTGTCTTGAATGGATGACCCTTTATATTGAAATGGTGCCCCCCAATTCTGTAGTTAAGCGAGCATCATACCTCTGTGTAGTGATTGTAACGAGGTCAGCCAGGTAGACCTCATAGAATGTGAGTTCCCTCATTGGAGCTGTTAAGGGGAGACAATTGCTTAGTAGTATTATCATTGGACTGCTAATCCAGAGACCCAAGCAATATTCTGGAGACCCGGGTTCAAATCCCGCCATGGTAGATAGTGGATTTTAAATTCATGAAACAATGTCTGTATTATAAAGTATAATGATGACCATGAATCCATGGTGGATTTGCAGTAAAACCCATCTGGTTCACTAATATCCTTTAGGGAAGGAAACTGCCATTCTTACCTAGGTCTGGCCTACATGTGATTCCAGACCTACAGCAAAGTTGACTTTTAACTGCCCTTTGGGCCATTAGGGATGGGCAATAAATGCTGCCTAGCTAGTGACACCCTCATCTCATGAATGAATAAAAAAAGAACCTGGTCCAATCAGGGAGCTCTGGGTGACAGATAACAACAGGGCTGCCACTCTGAGAATTGGCTCTGAGGGAGCTGGATCAGCGTCAAGGACTCTTCACGTGTAAATAAAGGGTGACTTGGTGACAGGATATTGGCCTCTATGGTGACGCTAGAAAAGCATGCTCTTGAAGATATTTGCACACAACAGTTGTCTTTGAGTTCATAAAATCATAGAATCCCTTCAGTGTGGAACTAGGCCATTTGTCCCAATGATTCCATATTGACACTCCAAAGAACATCTCACCCATACCCACACCCCCACCCTGTCCCTGTAACTCTGCATTTACCATGGTTAGTTCATCTAGCCTGCACATCCCTGGATACAATGAGCAATTTAGCATGGCCTATCGACCTAATCTGCATATCTTTACATTTATGACATCATGCCATTATTTTGAAAGCTTGACTCATTTGGTTGTACCATCAAAGACTGGGCCCAGTATGTGGAAAGAATGCGGGGTTTTTTGGGCAAATGACATTGGGGTAGTTTAAAGTAACAAGTAATTCTCTTGACAGCTTGCGGACCTGTAGCTTTTTTGATTAGTAGGAGCCTAGATTTTCTTGAGGCACCAGATACTAATATCTTTCAAGAGTTGATGGATTTAGTTGAGGAATGTTATGACCTGTAATTCTGAGATTCTGTCAGTTTTACTTGGCAATTTGAGAACCAGGGGAATCCGTATTGAGATTTTTGACTAGGTTAAGTTGATTGGCAGAGGCATCTGACTTTGGTTTAACCCTTAATGAGACGCTGAGAGACTGTTTGGTATGTGGGATTAATGATGTCATAAAAGCACCAACCAAAAATGAAACCTAACTGGACTTCAAACAGGCACTAAAACTGGCTTTATCATTTGAAAGTGGAGCATGTGAGTTGCAGGTTGTTCTGTTGGAAGTGGACACCCACACCAGTCTGACTGAGCTTGGGGAACACCACTTGAGTGAAGGCTGTTGCATAGCTTCACCCAGGATATATCCTGAACAGAAGGGCTCTAGGTCAGCCCACAGCAAAACCCCAAATCAAAGCCAAGCTTTGGCCAAATGGTTAAAATTTTCTTCAGGATCCAGGCTGGCAAGCCATTGTAAGATGCTGCCAGTACATGGACTTGAGACAACAAAAGACTCCCACAGGACCTAAATTGAGTAAGGTAACTCGTGGGCCGGTATCCAAGAGAGTGCATCTGGTTTCGAACAGTTAAATTGCTTAGCAACATCCAAATCAGAACCAATCAAAATAAAGGTCTAGTTAAATGGTCACCCAGTTCTAATGGAAGTCGATATTGTCATGGCCATTAAACACTGAGAATCTGTGCCAGGGAACCTCTATACATGAAGGGTACAACTTTGGTTCTGGTCTCTTATGAGAAGCAGCTGGTTCAGTTACCACTGATTGTAGTAAAGGGCTCAGGCCCAAGCTTGATGGGGTAAAATTTGCTGAGAAAGATTCACCTAGATTGGCTCAACATTTTTCAATTAGAAAATAGCTGCCTGAGTGAAGTCCTAATTAAATACCTAGAGTTTTCAGGAAGATCTAGGCACTATCACAGGAGCCAAGGCCACCTTGCATGTTGACCAGGAAGCAAATCCACGATTCTGCAAAGCCTGCCAGTGTCATTTGCCTTATGTGCAAAAGTAGAGGCAGAAATCAGAAGGTTGGAAAGTGAAGGAATCATCAACCAATCCAGTTTGCAGAATGGGAAGCACCAGTCATATAAATTGTGAAGCCCAATGGGTGGTTCGCATTTGTGTCTATCTTAAACCAATGGTAATCTGCTTTTTCAGCTGGATAAATACCCAATGTATCACAAAGAGGATTTATATGCAAAACTGGCAGGGAAGCTGGACATGAGCCATACATACTTGCAATTGGAGTTAGATGAGGATTTCAAGGAGCATGCTACAATTAATACCCATAATGATTTGTACCAATATACGAGACTACCACTTGGGGTGTTGTCAGCCTGTACCATTTTTCAGCAGTTGATAGAGAACATTTTACAAGGTCTACCCCAATTTGCCATTTATCTAGATGACGTTAATAACAGGGAAGATCAAAAAGGAGAACTTCGAGAACTTGGGCATAGTCCTCAGACATTTCTCCCAGGCAGGCATATGGCTTAGAAGGGAAACCTATGTGTTCCAGGCACCCCAAGGGACCTACTTGGGCTGCAGAGTTGACAAGACTGGGTTACACCCATTGGAAGATAAAGTGAGGGCGATCAAAGGTACCCTGGCTCCCACATCTGTACTAGAGCTTAGGTCTTCCCTTGGGCTGATGGGGTCAGCCTTAGAAATGATTATGTAGCCAAGTGATAGCTTTCACGGAAGTGAAGAAACAACTGTCATCCTCTAAGGTGTTGGCCCACTGTGTTCCCAGATGAGATCTGCTATTGACATGCAGTGCCTCCTTGTATGGCATCAGGGTAATATTAGTTCATTGGTGGCCCATTGGAGAGGAAAGCCTAACAGCATTTGCATCCAGGACTTTGGCTAATGCAGAGCATATATACGTCCAGATAGAGAAGGAAGGTTTAGTGGTCATATTTGGAGTCAGGAAGTTCCAGCAATACCTTTATGAACATAAATTTGTAATAATAACAGACCACAAACCCATGCTAGGTCTACTTAACGAGGACAAAGCAGTTCCACCTTTAGTTTCAGGCAGTACCAGTGGTGGGCTGTAATACTAAGTGTGTATAATTACAAGTTGGAACACCATCTGGGAGGCCAAGTAGCAAATGCCGATGCATTAAGCTGCCTCCTGCTGGTAGAAACACCTGTGGTGGTACTGCCACTGCAAGAGACCATAATGTTTTTAAATTTTCTGGACACGCTTCCAGTCATATCTGACAATATCAGACTTTGGATGCAGAAAGATCCAGTCCTGGCAAAACTGAAACAACCGGTGGTGATGGAGAAATCCAAAGGGCCATCGTAACTAAAATTGAAACGTTTTTGGACCTGGAGAGACCAGATCAGAGTAGAGAATGGCATATTATTAAGGAGAGCAAGAGTGATTGTCCCAAACAAAAGTTGCCACCAGATACTCGCTGAACTATACCAGGGTCATCCAGGGGTTTCCAAAATGAAGATGTTGGTAAGAAGTTATGTCTGGCAGCCAGGATTGGATGCAGACATAGCCATGTTGGTGCGCAGTGCCCAGAGTACAAGCAAGGACAAAAATTACTGCCAGCAGCTCCCCCATACTCCTGTGAATTGCTGGATAAACCCTGAATTCAGTTACATATTGACTTTGCGGTCCTTTCATGTGCTCAATGTTCTTTGTCACTGTGGATGCCCACTGAAAATGGCTGAACATGCACAGAGTTCATTTGTCAAACACAGGGAGGATGATAGGAAAACTGCACATGTCTTTTGTAATACAAGGGCTCTCAGAAGTGTTGGTCACAGATAATGGACCCTCATTTATCAGCAGAGATTTTGTGTGTTTCTTAAAGTTGAATGGTATTCCACATATAAGGACAGTTCCATATTATCCATCATCCAATGGTCTGGCAGAAAGAACAGTCCAAACTTTGAAGACAGGCTTAAAGAAACAGCCTATAGCTTCACTCAGTGCCAAGCTGTCCCAGCTCCTATTTGATTATAGGACCACCCCTCGTGCAACAGTAGGGATAACTCCAGCAGGGGCACTGATGGGGAGAAGACTCTGCAGCAGGTTAAATCTGATCTTCCTGGTTGTTTTGGGACGGTGGGTGGAGGGGGGTGGATGGTGGTTGTGGGGGTGTTAACTGGCATCAGGAACACCAGGAACTCAAGACTCCCCTAAGCAAGAGAGTTTACTTCAGAGGATGAAGTTTGGTGTAGGAACTGTGGCAATGGCCCTGTATCGATAAGAGGCACGGTCAACGCGAGGTTAGGTCCGGGGTGTATAAGGTTCAGGTAGGTTCAATTATCCTGAGCAAGCACAAGGATCATATGAAAGCTGCAAACTCGCAAATGGTGTGGGAGCAAAACGTGCCCGGCTCCTTGACAACCTTTCCGACTGTTCTGGAACCCATGGGTTCTCCCTTTCCATCAAACATTGAAGATACCTCGGAATCTGAGATGGACATGGCAGATATCGCTGCTTCAACACCTTTGCCACCTGAAGGAGAGAATGAATTTTTTTTGTGAGACGTTCTGGGTACAAAAGGTGAGCTACTGTGCATTACATGCTGCCTGTATCCAAGGCAGAGTTGGTGGAACCTGACCCGGTGATAAAACGCTCCAGGATGAGCTACAAAATAAAGAACCGACCTATGCCCTCGGACTCAGAGTGGGGGGATGTAGTGAGTGTACTGAGGTCAGCCAGGTGGAGCTCATAGAATATGAGTTTCCTGATTGGGGCTGTTAATCTGGTTCAATCAGGGAGCCATGGCTGACAGATAAGAACAGAACTGTCAGAGACCCTGTTCACTCTGAGAGCTGGCTTTGAGGGAGCTGGATCAGTGTCAAGGATTCTCCGCATGTAAATAAAGGGTGACTTGATAATGGGATACTGGCCACTGTGGAGTTATTTCACTTTAGACCAGGGTTTCCAAACTGTGGGTCGCAAACCAAAATGGAGTCAGGATGGGTAAAGGTTCAGGAAGAACTCCCCTTTCCGCAAACAGGTTGGATGCCAAGGCCAAATCAATGGTTTATAACAGGTTTGGCATAATCCCCTTGCTTTTGGACTCAATGTCATGCTTTATGAAGCCAGTGGCTTTATTGGCTTTTTTGTCGATTGACCATCTTCATGGATTTGTGTGAATATACCTGTATCCACACCACCCCTTCCCCAACCCACACCCTAGTGCCACCCACACCCTTGTACATGTTTATGTTAATTTTTCTGTCTTAAATGTGTCACTCTGCACTTCTAGTCTCAAAAATAGCTGTTTCTCCTGCTTCCTGTCCCCCTCGTAAATCCCATTTTCATGCTATCAACCATTCTTCTAATTCCGCTGGCCTTAACTTTTCTAAAATGACCTTCATGTAGTATTTGTTGCAAAAGTCCATACACACAACATCAACCACAGTGTTCTCAACACTAATTTACATATCTATGAGGACAAACCATGCATCTCATAAGTTCGACAATGAAGCAGTGGATTCTCTGGCTTACTGAGATAAGAGACTCACTTGTGTTACTTAAACTCAACACCAAATCAAACAGAAACAGTGCATCATCAGTAGATACTTGAAGTATTGTCCAGCTTTACAATATTCCAGTCAGGAGTTCACCAAATGTTGATAACTAAATAAGTGGGATAAAGCATTCTCATAATAGATAAATGACCCTTGACATCAGTCTAGCCAGCTTTGAAGCCTCAGTCAAAATTGGTAATCAGTTGGCCTCCCTACAAATTGGCAATTGGTCAGTTACATATTAGTGTCCTGGTAGAATAGTTTCTTCATCCTTTGCCCTGATCACCATATATTCTGAAGTTAAAAAATGAATTCTTTAGCTGGTTTGTTATCAAAGTCCTTTGAAGTCAGGCCAGGGTCTACCTAGAATTAGAGCAGGAGAGATTTCTCTTTGTCCTCTGGCCCTGAGTAGGATCCCAATCTCTTCCAACAAGCTCAGGCTCCACTGAGTACCTCAGAGGGTGTCTTTGCTCAGGGTAGTCCTGGCGATGAATGTCTGAGGCTGTCCGTTAAAGCAGGCACACGGAGATGGGGCTTGGCTTATCTACGCTTTATTCACAATTGCTCAGTTTCCTTTTCTGTTGCATTATTTGAAGATGATAAGTTTTATTTGGAACCCCAATCCCATGCCCTGACCCCCCTACCTCTTTGATCTTTTATCATATTATTGGTGCCCACAAGAATGGGATACTTGTCAAGTGACTGTGGCAATGTATTGAGGCGAGCAGGCCCTGAAGCCTTAATCTACAAGCCACTGAGTAGCAGCATTGACCCTATGACGCAAATGGCTGCCCAGGGTCAGTGAGGAGTTTTCTTCTTTTTTTGAGTTTTGATCTTTTATGAAAAAAGCTTTTCTTTCAAATGTTTATCGGTAATGTGCACCTCTAACATGGATCCAAAACACTTCGACAGCCCCTGGGAAGAGAGGCCAAGAGCCAACAGAAACCAAACCATTATTAAGAGCCAGAATGACAAACATTGACTTTTGAAATATTTTTGAGTGGGTTCAAGGGAAAAAAATCCAAGATTTCAAAAATTCCAAGATTTCATATTTGTGAGAAGAAAAATCTTGATGTGACTGAATTCTTGAGAAAATGCATATGAAGTCGGTTGACCTTCTTGTCAATCCAGTTTTCTCTTTTTTTGTGTTTGCGGGGAGTGGGGGGAGGGGTGGGATGTGAACTTTGTTCTTTTTGAATTGTCTAACTTTTTTTATTCTCTCTCTTGCTCAAATTGACTTTAAAACAGAAGTGTCTTGCCTTGTGTGTTTTGATGCTTGTCTTTTTTTTCTTATGTAGAGAACAAATTGAATCATCTTCTTAGGTTTTTTGTGCAATCAATTCTTGACTGTATCTTTTTTTTAAAAAAAGAACAAATGATTGAGAAAAAAAGCACAAAATGTTGTTTTTTGAAATCTCTTTTTCTCTCCTCCCGTTTTTTTCTGGTCCTAGGTCCACTCACAAAAAAATCAGATGATAACGACGCATTTGGCAGTCTTGAAGATGAAGGTATTTTTTTCCAATGCATGTTAACAATTCCCTCCCACCCCAACCCCACGACCCTCTTTCGAATTTTTTCTTTTTTTTAGAAAAAGACAAAATAAAATCTTTTATTTCCAAAGCTTCTTCCTTTTTTTTTAACATCTTCGAAACTTTTTGCACTCTCTTTCAATGTGCTTTTTTGTTCTTTTCAGTAGTTTTTTTTTGTGTATATATATATATATATATATAAAAATACGGTTGTTTTCATGTTCTGTAAGCTTTTGAGAGCGGCATTTTGCAAGAAAATTGTTCCTTTTAAAATTTTGTAAGAACGAAATGCAGAAATTAAATCGATTGATGGTTGAACCTGGTCTGCCGTCTTGCTCCCATGACCTGTTTGATGAACTGTTTTTGGTGATAGTGGTTATATAATCATTGTTTGTCCTTTTGTTTTGTTTTGAGTGTGCATTTGGGTGTGAGTGTGTATGTGTGTACGCATGTGTGTCTCACCTTCTGGTGTATTGATGAAAAGTACTGGTTATTAAGTGACTAGAACTCACAGTGGGTTTCGACCATTCCTAATGCCTTCTCCTCCTATGACTCCTGATCGTCATCGTCTGTGACTAAGCTCTGAAACTGCACAGTGGTTAGCACTGCTGCCTCAAATTGCCAGGGACCTGGATTCAATTTCACCCTCTGACGACTGTGTGGTTTGCACATTCTCCCTGTCTCTGCATGGGTTTCCTCCAGGTGTTCCAGTTACCTCCCATGGTCCAAAGATGTGCAGGTTAGGTGGATTTGCCATGGGAAATGCAGGGTAGGTCTGTGTATGCTCTTCTGAGGGTTGGCATGGACTTGGTGGGCCGAATGGTCTGCTTCCACACTGTAGGGATTCTATGATTCCATGATACATGTCCATCTGTAACCCAGACATTAGATGGTGTGAGGATTTGACACGTCGGTGGCTCTGGACTCTAATTCAGTGTGTCTAACTGCCCTTTGCAGCCTTGGGAAGAGATCTCTTCAGTCACGCGGAGGTGTTTTGTGTCTTGGCCCCAGTGAGCGCTCCTCCCCAACCATTAACATCTTTGCTGCACTCCATGTGCTGAAGTGGGGAGCGCTCCACTGCTGGTAAGCACCTGCCAGGTCTTGCCTGAACTCCAGGTGCTGGCCTGTAACAGAATCACACCAGCATTTTGGCACAGAAGGCGGCCACTTGGGACCAGTTGTCCTGTTGTTCCTCTGAAACAGACCCTGATGTGATTCCAGCTGTTCCCAGGTCATAGGTTGCATGGTTTGCTGGGGGCTTCAAAGGGCATCTGAGGCAGTGACTATAAACCTAGATTAAAACAGCACAAAACTTCATCAGTCTGATTCCAGATTACTGCTCCTAATCTCTCCAAATCTCTGCTTGAGATCACTCCAAATTTCTGCTTGTGAGCCACCAGATTTTATTCCTGATCACCCCAGACCTCTGTTGCTGATTGTTTCACATCCATGTTACCCTTCGCTGCAGATCTATGCTCCTGCTCACTCTGGATCTGTGCTCCAGAACTCTGCTGTTGACCGCTTCAGATCTGTGCTCTTCACCACTCCAGATCTGTGATCCTCTACACTCTGACTACTCCATATTTTGCTTCTCACCACTCTCGATCTCTGTCTGAAGATGCCACCATAGATCTGGATACCTTGTAGAGGAGAAGAGTCATACAAGATTTGAAACATTAACTCTGTCTTTTTCTCCACGGTCATTGCCAAACCTGCTGAGCTTCTCCAGCACTTTGTTTCATTCTAGACCCCTGTTCCTATTCACTCCAGATCTATGTTTTCCATCTCTTGGTCCTCTGTCCCAAAACATTCATGATCTCTATTCCTGACCATTCCAGATCTGTACTTCTGTTCAGTCCCGATCTCTGATCCTGATGACTCAACCTCTTTGTTCCTGGCCATACCATCTGTTTCCAAACTCTCGGGATCTCTGTACCTACCCTCTCAGGTCTGTTCCTGATCATCCTGGATCTCTGCCCTCAGTATCTCCAAATCTTTGTGGCCCTTCACTCCAGATCTGTTGTTGATCACTCTCAAACCACTGATTCTGGCTGACTATCTACTAATCGATGTAGGAGGGCACTTTATGGTCCAATCATAATCTCTCTGAACCCTGGAATCTGCCCAATTGAAAGTTGTCTTTGTGTATCAATTAATGGTGACTACAGCTGTCTGCTTGTAGCTTTAACAGCTGTCGAAGATGGAACTGGTCCCTTATTGTTCCGAAGAAGCAGAATCTGGTGAATGGGACCTAATTAGTCTCAACTGTTAACATTGTCATTAAACAGGGACTGCTCATTCTGGTTCCATCTCTATTTATGATTCTGTCTACATCCCAATCCCAGTTTTCACTCTGCTCCTGCCTCCTGCTCCATAGGATGGTTGATGTCCCCATCCTCCAGTTGCAGTGATCCATTACCTTTCCCCACTTTTTTTTGATTTGTCAATGCTTGAGTAGCTGGACAGAGCACCATTACTTGTCCAATCTTGATCTTTTCTAGTAGTTGATCCAAGCCTCCAGTATTGTCCTGAAAATAAAAAAAAATTGCTGGAAATCACAGTGGATCAGGCAGCATCTGTGGAGAGAGAGAGCAAGCTGAAGCTCCGTGCCTAGATGACTCTTCATCAGAGTCTTCATCTGATGAAGAGTCATCTATACTTGAAACGTTAGCTTGCTGTCTCTCCCTGGATGCTGCCTGATCTGCTGTGATTTGCAGCAATTATTTTCATTACAGCTTCCAGCATCTGCAGTAATTTGCTCCTCCAGTATTGTCCAACACAAATCTCTATTATTGACAACTCCTGATCTCTATTACTGGCCAATCAACATCTCTTTCCGTGCCTTATTTCATACAAACAGTCAAAATAGGAGCAGGTTTTGCCATTCAGCCCCTTAAGCCTGTTTGACTGAATGCGTCATCCAATACAGATCTCTGTTACTGAGCTCTTTGTTCTTGATATCTGTAAGTGGACACTGTATATCCTGCTTGTCAACTCCAGAACGCAATTTCAGATCCATTGCCTGGGTAGCCGAGGTCCATGTTTTCCACTCCCTTGCTCACTATTTAGGGAGTTCCAAAGACTCACAACCCTCTGAGACAAGAAATTCCTCCTCACCTTAGTCTCAAATTGATGCCCCTTTCTTCTGAGACTGTAAGAACTTCTTATACAAAAAATATGGTAGCAGTCTGGGGACTCTTTTCCACAAATGGCAACATATGCTGGATCAGTTATTAATTTTAAATCTGAGGTAGATAAATATTTGTTGAGCAAAGATATGAAGAGATATGGGCCAAAGGTAGGAATATGGATTTAGATCACAAATCAACTATGATCTCATTGAATGGTGGAACATGTTCAAAGGGCTGAAGGGCCTACTCCTGTTCCTATGGTCCTAAATGGGATTTTCCAACAATCGATGACAGTTTCATGGCCACTATTCAACTTTTAATTCCAGATTTTCCACATGAATTCAAATTCCACCTTGGTAGGATTGAAAGCCGGGACTCCAGAATATGATCTTATCTGGGTTAAAAGTTTAGCTATAATTCCATGAGACAATTGCCTCTCCATTATGAATGCCCTGTTCTTGTCACCTAGAGCTGTAGGGGCAGAGTCCTGGGGTATATTTAATGCTGAGATAGATAGGTGGATTCTTGATCAGTTGGGGAATCAAGGGTTACAAGGAAAACACAGGAAAATGAGGAAGGGTCACCGGACCCAAAACATTAACTCTGATTTTTTCTTCACAGACCTGCTGAGCTTTTCCACCAACTTCTGTTTTTGTGTTATGACAGGAAATGAGGCCAGCATCCTTATTAAAATCATGACGGGCATAGAGAAGATGACTAGCAAAGCTATTTTGCCTAAAGTAGGGAAGTTCAAACCTAGAGGCATATTTTTAAGATGAGAGGAGAAAGATTTAAAAGGGATCTGAAGGCCCACTTCTTCACACAGAGGGTAGTTCATATGTGGAAAGAACTGCCAGAGCAAGTTCATGATGCAGGTACAGTTGCATCATTTAAGAGACATTTAGAGAGGTACATGAATAGAAAGGGTTTAGAGGGATATGGGCCAAATGCAGGCAATTCCTGTATTCAGTGCACTGACCAATAAAGGCAAGCATGCCAAATGCATTCTTCACTATCCTATCTACCTGCGACTCCACTTTTAAGGAACTATGAACCTGTACTCCAAGGTCTCATTGTTCAGCACTCCCCAGGACCTTACCTTTAAGTGTTTAAGACCTGCCATGATTTGCCTTTCCAAATGCAGCACCTCACATTTTTCTAAATTAAACTCCATCTGCCACGTCTCGACCCATGAGCCTCTCTAATAAGATCCGTTGTACTCTGAGGTAACCTTCTTTCCTGTTCTCTACACCTCCAATTTTGTCATCTGCAAACTTACTAACCATACCTCCTATGTTCACATCCAAATCATTTATATAAATGACAATAAGCAGTGGACCCAGCACTGATGCTTGTGGCACACTGCTAGTCACAGGTCTCCAGTCTGGAAAGCAACCCTCCACCACCACCACTTCTATTTTTGAGTCAGTTCTATATCCAAATAGCTAGTTTTCCCTGTATTCCATGTAATCTAACCTTGCTAACCAGTCTACCATGAGGAACCTTGTCGAACGCCTTACTGAAGTACATATAGATAATTTCCACTGCTCTGCCCTCATCAATCCTCTTTGTCATTTCTTCAAAAAACTCAATCAAGTTAGTGAGACACGATTTCCCATGCACAAAGCTGTGTTGACTATCCCTAATCAGTCGTTGCCTTTCCAAACCAAAGGGTCTGTTTCCATGTTGTATGATTCTCA
Organism: Rhincodon typus; assembly: GCF_021869965.1. NCBI lineage: Eukaryota > Metazoa > Chordata > Chondrichthyes > Orectolobiformes > Rhincodontidae > Rhincodon > Rhincodon typus. The sequence continues at coordinate 10,617,207 of NC_063376.1, forward strand.
CCCCATTCCTGGTTCTTCCAGATGACCACTGCCCACTCTGTTACTATGCAAATCTCCATGGGGGATCACCCCAGATCTGTCTCCCTAGCATACCTCTGTCCTCCAGCCTGATACTTGCTACATATGATTTCTGTTCATGCCTCTGTTCCTGATCAATGCAGATCTCAGGTCCTGATCACTATATACCTCTGTGATAGGGCTTTGGTTTCTGCTCACTCTAGGTCCTGTCTGTTGAGCCCAGTTCCTGATCACTGAGGATCCTGATACCTAATCACTCCCAATCTCGATTCCTGATCATTCAGGATGCTAATTTCTGATCGTTCAGGATCCAAATTCCTAACCACGCTGGATCCCATTCCTACGCACTCTAGATCTTGGTTCCTGGTCTCTCAGATCTCAGTTCCTAGTATCTCCACATCTCAGTTTCTGGCCGTTTCTAGATCTCAGCTCCTGATCACTTTGGATCTTGGTTTCAAATCACTCCAGATCTCAGTTCCTGATCCTTGTTGCTCCAGTTCTCTGATGCTAATGGCTTCTGATCTCAGTTCCTGATCAACGCAGATTATGGTGCCAACTCTGCTCCCAGCTACTCCAGGTCTTTGTTGCTGCCTTCACGGATCACGCCTCCTCATTTGAGTCATGGCTGCTTCACATCCGTTCTCATTGCAGTACTGGGCTTTCCAGATCACGGTTCTAGATTGTTACAAATCTCCGCTACCCCAACTGCCGTAGGACACTTAGAATCTTGTTCATCTGTTGCAGCTCCTCTGCCAATGAAATCCTCATTACTGCTCTGAAATGTTAAATTCAATGACTGATTCTCCCATCTCCTACCTGAAAGGTGCAGGACCTCATCCACACACTTACTTGCACAAGCCCCACTCGCCCAGCACCCCTGTACTTATTGGCCTGTTTGACTTTCTGATCTGGGAACACTGTGACTTTTCAGTTCTTTGCATTGTGTACAATTCCCTCCACATCCTCGTTCGACAGCTTTCTAATCTCCCAACCATTGCACACATCCGAGATCTCTGCACTCCGATTGTTTTCCTGACCCATAACAGCCAGTTGATTCCAGCTTCATTCTGTGCCCCTCCAGGTATCTCGTTGTGGTCACTCTACATTGTTTGCTCTCCTCCATGTTAGTTGCCTCTTCCCGTCACTGTCCTGTGCTCTGAGATTGGTCAGGCTAGACCTCTGTTGCTGACTGCACCTCAGTTCCTTTAAATGAACCCTTTCTCATTTTCTCCTCAATACTGTCTGGTGCCATTCCCCATTGAACTCCAGATCTCCAAAATCCATTGATCATTGTTGATCCCTGTTAGTGAGTATATTAGATCCTGAATACTGACCATTTTAGATCACTGTTATTGATCAATCTAGATGGCTGTTACTTCCTTGACTAGATCTCTTACACTGACCATTCTGGATCCCATCACTGTCCATTCTTGCTCACCTGAATTACTGACCATTCTAGATCTCCAATACCGTCCAATCTGGATCATCTAAATTATGCACTATTCTGGATCTCCATCATGGTTCATTCGAGATTCCCAAATTACTAACCATTCTAGATACCTATCACTGTCCATTCTAGTTCACTGATACATGTCAATCTGGGTATGCATTGGTGGCCATCCTAGATTCCCATCACTGCCCATTCCAGGTCATCCAAATTACCATCATTCTAAATCCCCAAATCAATGACTATTCTAGATCTCTAAATTATCATTCTAGATCCCAATCACTATCCATTCTAGACCATACTACTCTAGATCACTATCACTGTAAATTCTAGATCCCCAAATTTCTGTCCATTCTAGATCATTAATATAGATCAGTCTGGGTACGCATTGATGGCCATTCTAGATCCCCATCAATGCTCATTGTGGATTACGGATACAGGACATTCTTTGCACAAATTGGTGACCTTTCTAGATGCCTATCATTGTCCATTCTAGATTGCCACTGCTAGGCAATTAAAATCTCATTAGTCTAATTCCCTCATACTATTCCTCAAGTGTTTGTCTGATTACCATTTGAAGTTGTTCATTGTTTTCACTTCCAACCTCAGTTCAGGTGTCTGAGAGTTCCAGATCATTCCCACTGGTTGCAGAAAAACACTCCTGCATTTCTTCATGCCCCTTATCCAAACCCCTCATTGTCTCATACACCTTGATCAAATCTTCCTTCAGTCTCTTTCGCTTTGAAGAGAATAAGCCCAGTTTCTCGAACACAACCTCATTGCTAAAACCTCCCTCATTCCTGGAACCATTCTGGGAAATATCCTCTGCACTCTCTCTCAGATATTCACATTCTTCCTATAGTATGGAGATTGGACACAAGGCTCTAGTTAGGGTGTAACCAGCACTTTTTGTTTATTCTCCTAGCCTATTGGGAGTCTGTCAAGTACTTTCATAAGATCTGAAATGCCTATCAATAACATATGCCACATTTTCCTCATATCACTTTATCAAGAAGTTTGTCAAATAAATTAAAAGTAATCAGCTTGTTATTAGTCCATGCTGGCTTCCCTTTCTGAAACCTCACCCCTCACTGACTTTAAACTGACTGGACAATAGTTGTGAGGAGTGTTGTTACTCCCTTCCTGACATAATGGTGTCACATTTGCCACTGATCCTTTGGCATCTTGCCCATCTCCAGAGAAATGCTGGAAGATTATGGCTAGCCCTTCAACTATCTTCAATCTATCTCCAAGAGCAATCTGGGATGTAAGCTGAGGACTAGGAGACTTATCAACTTGGAGTAAAGTCAGCCTCTTCAGTACATTCTGTTTCTCAGTTTTTCTCAGTTTTTATCAACATCCTTGTGTTTAGTACAAAGTTTTCTTTCAGTATTTTAAACCTGCCCTGTGCCTTGAAGTATGTATTACTCACTTTGACCCTAATGGGACTGTCCCGAGCCTTAGAAACAGAGGAGATAGGAGCAGAGGCCACTCAATCCATTGAGCCTGCTGTACCATCCAACGAGATTATTTCTGAATTTTTACTTCAGTGTCATTTTCCTGCCTGATATCTATATGTCCTGATAGATTTAAAATCTGGAAACCTATTGATCTTTGTCTGTAATGAACCTACTCAATGATTGAGCCTCCACAGCGCTCTTGTGTAGAGAATTCCAAAAACTCACTGCTTTCTGAGTGAAGAAAGCCCTCCTTATCTCTTCCCTCAATGGTTGACCCCTTATTCTGAGATCTATCTGCTGGTTCTACATTACTCCCCCACTCCCAAAGCCGGAGGGAAGAACAATCCCATTCCCAACAATCCCATGGGACAAACTCATCACCTAATCCTGTGTTTCACTGCCTGCTTGGCTGCTTACTCACTGATAGGCGATTCCTGAAGTTCCATTGACGTTGATTTTCATCCTGTTCTCAGTTTCTCTTTTACCAACTTCATTTTTCTCTTTCCCTTGTATTTGGGTTTCACATGAGTATGACATTCCTCATGTATCCTTTTATATCTTATCCTCTGTCTCCCTCGTCATCCACCAAAGTTTTGATTCTCCTGCTATATCCTTGCTGGAACGTGCCTAACCTGTATCTAACCTTACCTATCCGATGACTTGTGAGCATGGTAGCATAGTGGTAATGTTACTTAATTGGTAAAGCAATGCTCCAGTTCATTCTAGATACCCATTCTAGATACCACATCCCTCCCATCATAGACCATTCTAGCTCCACTCGACAATTCAACATCTCTACCAGATACACTTCTGGATCCCCATTGCTGACAATTTAGGATCCATTTCAGATCTCTGCTCCAAGGCTACCCTACACTGCTGTTTGCTCCCCACTGCCGCTCCTGATCTGGCTTCCCAACTGTGTTCCTGACTACCTCTGTCTTGGCAACTTCTTTACTTTCCTTCCCTTTTTTAAAAATAAAATTCTAGCCATTCACAACATTCCTGAATATTCCCGAAGCCTTGATTCCATTAGTGTGTTGATCACCCCAGATCATAATTTCCTAGTTTACTCTGGGACACTCCAGGCCACTGTTCCAGACCTGTTGCTCTCCTCTTTGCAACCCTTTCTCCTTATTCTATTCCTGCTGATCTGAAAAAAACCTACATGGAGGAACAGATCTGTGGTTCCGGAAATCTGAAATGAAAGCAGTAATGGCTGGGAGTAACCCCTTTCTGCCTGGCAGTGCCTGAGTAATGTTTTCAGGCTGATGAAAGATCAGCCCCCGTCACATTTTTTTCTCCCTGATTGCCATCCTCATAAGGTTCCGGATCTCTGCTTGCACCCCATTCCCAAACAGAACCATTTGTGACCCTGTTTCTGACAAGTACAGATTTACATTTGTGATATTGTTCCCAAACCTGTTACTAGCCAGTCTAGGTCCTGTCTTTTGTTCCAGCTATCTCTCAATCTGCCCTGGCCACTGCAGCTTTCTCTTCCTGATCTCTCCAGATCTGTTCTCAATTACTTTAGATCCCTCTTCCTGATAACTCCAGATCTCCATTCTAGATTATGCCAGATCTCTGTTCCTGATCAGATATCTGCTCCTGATTAAGCAAGATCTCAGTTGTTACCTCCTTATATCTATTCCAAGACATTCGTGATCTCCATTGCAGATTGCTCCAGGTCGCCATTTCATATCATTCCAGATCTTTGTTCCAGATCTCCACTCCCGAGCACCCCAATCCCACTTGCCTGGCTGCTTCAGATCTATGTCTCATTCCTAATTCAGTGTTCTGTTTCTCATAATATTCCCAGAACTCCAGAACTGTATTTTTCACTCCATTACTAACCACTGAAGAGCTGTGTTACCAAGCTTGTAGCTGGAACTACCGCAGGTCATAGTTCCAAGTTGCTGTTCATCCCTCCGTTCCAGAGTTCTGTTCTTTGCTTTTATCCATACACGATGCTGGCTCCTGATCTGTTAGCACAAGAAAGGAGAACAGTAGGATCCCTCCTGTGGTATCCAGGGACAGTAATTACCCACAATCACCCTCAGTAAAATAGTTTAGCTACTCAAGATCACCATGTGAGTTTACAAACATAGATGCCAGGTAAGCAGCAGGAGTAGGCCTCTCGGCCCCTCAACCCCTTGAGCTAACTCCAGTGTTCAATAAGATCATGGCTTATCCAGCCCTTTCACCCCTTATTTAACAAGAATCTATCCACCCCAGCCTTAAAAAAAACCAAGAATCTGTTTCCACTTCTTTTCAAGGAACAGAGTTCCAAAAACTCACCACGCTCTGTGAAAATAAAACTCCTTCTTATTTCTGTTTTAAACAGCACCCTCTGATTTTGTAGCAATGTCCTCTGGCCCCTTGTTCTAGATTCTCCCACAGAGGGAACATTCCCCCCCCCGACACATAAAAGCAAAGTGTCACATATGCTGGATATCTGATATAAAAAAAACCTCAGGGAATGTTGGAGAAACTCAGCAGGTCTGGGCAGCATCTGTGGACAGAGAAACAGAGTTAACGTTTCAAGTCCACTGACCCTACTCTCTCCACGTCTGTGTATCAAAACCTCTTCAAATCTTAAATATTTCAACTGAGTTGCCTCTTACGCTTCTAAACTTCTGCACGTCCAAGCCCAGGCTGTCCTTCCTTTCCTCACAAGGCAACTCCCTCCATTCCAGATACTCTGGAATATTCTGAGGTGCTGACAGGCACTATATAAATGCAGGGCTCTCTTTATCTACCTAATCCATTTGGCCCAGCTTTCTGCTTTCCTTGGATATTTTGGTGGATTAGAAACATAGAAGCGTAGAAAATAGGTGTAGGGGTAGGACATCCGGCCCTTTGAGGCTGCACCAACATTCAATATCATCATGGCTTTTTTTTATTTATTCACGGGATGAGGGCGTTGCTGGCTAGGCAGTATTTATTGCCCATCCCTAAAAGCTCAGAGGGCAGTTAAGAGTCAACCACATTGCTGTGGGTCTGGAGTCACATGTAGGCCAGACCAGGTAAGGAAGACAGTTTCCTTCCCTAAAGGACTTTAGTGAACCAGATGGGTTTTTCCCCAACAATTGACAATGGACTCATGGTCATCATTCGACTCTTAATTCCAGATATTTATTGAATTCAAATTCCAGCATCTGCCATGGCGGGGTTTGAACCCAGGTCCCCAAACATTGTCTGGGTCTCTGGATTAACATTCCAGCGATAATACCACTAGATCATCGCCTCCCCCTTTTTTAAAATGCTCAAGCAATTTCAAATCCAACTCCCGCTTTCTGTCCGTACCCCTTGATCCCTATAGCCACAAGGGCCATTTCCAGCTCCCTCTTGAATGTATCTGACGGACTGGCCCCAACAGCTTTCTGTGGTAAAGAATTCCACAGGCTTACAACTGTCTGAAGGAATTCTTCCTCATCTCAGTCCTGAATGGCTTACCCTTTATTCTTAGACTGTGACCCCTAGTTCTGGACTTTCCCAGCATAGGGAACATTCTTCCTGTATCTAGCCTGTCTAGCCCCATCAGCATTTTATATGTTACTATAATAATTTGCCTTCCTCTTTTTGCCAGATTAGAATCAGATTTCAGACAGACTGATATTCCAGATTGTATGGATGTTGGTGAATGGTTCATGCATGGTAGCATTTCCAGTGATAAGGATTTATTGCCTTAATGTTTCTTCAATAGCTATGATGAGCAGAAACACCTTAGGCTAGTGGTGCTGAAGTAGAATGGTGCATGTACATTAGACAGACGTACATACGTTGTTACTGACCATCAAATAAGGTATTCAGTGTCAGATGTCTTCACCATATTACTACTGATAATCTGGATCTCAAATATGAGAACAATGAAGTCAATGTACACAAGAGAAAAGGGCAGGAGTAGGCCATTTGGTCCCTCAGACCTGCTCTGCCGTTCAATGAAAATATGGCTGACCTGGTTGTGGCCTTAACTACACTACTCTGGCCTGTTTTCCCCATTCCCCTGCGTAACCTTTGATGTAAGATCTGTTTAACTCACCTTAGAATGTACATACGGCCCCAGGTTGGACTGCTGTTAAGGGGAAGAGAATTCCAAAGATTAACACCCTCTTTGAGAGAATAACATCCTCTTCATCTTGGCCTTAAATGAAAGATCCCTTGTTATAAACTGTGGCTCTCCTCATTTCCTTGGTACCCCGGGGAACAGGGGGGTGATGGGGGACGGGGGTGAGGGTGGGGGTGGGGGTGGGGGTGTGGACAGGAGAGTGATGGGGGAGTAGTGGAGACAACCTTTTCACTTCTATCCTGTGAAGTCCCCTCAGAATCTTCGTTAAAAGCAAGTTGCTGCAGATGCTGGAAATCTGAAACAAACACAGAGAATGCTGGAGAAACTCAGCAGATCTGGCAGCATCCATGATGAGAGGCAGACAGAGTCAACATTTCGAGTCTGGTATGACTTGTCTTATACACTGCCCCATCAAATTCTTCCAGGACTGGTACAGCAGGGAATTAGATACAGTGTAAAGCTCTTTCTATACTTCCCCATCAAACATATCCGAGACAGGGACAACATTGGGTTAGATACAGAGTAAAGTGCCCTCTACACTGTCCTCATCAAACACTTCCAGGACAGATATGGCAGGGCGGCACACTGGTTCAGTGCTTAGCATTGCTGCCTCACAGCTGCAGGGACCTGGATTCAATTCCAGCTTTGGGTGACTGGAGTTTGCACATTCTCTCCATGTCTGCAAAGGTTTTTGCCAGGTGCTCTGGCTTCCTCCCACAGTCAAAGATCTGCAGGTAAGGGTGGATTGGCCATGCTAAATTGCCCTGTAGTGTCCAGGGCTGTGCAGGCTTGGTGGATTAGCTATGGTAAATGTGAGGTTACAGGGATAGAGTAGGGAGTTAGGTCTGGGTGGGATGCTCTTCAGACTGTCAGCACAGGTACAATGGTTCTAATGGCCTCTTCCTGCACTGTAAGAATTCTATGATAATAGAATCCCTGCAGTGTAGAAACAGGCCCTTCGGCCTAACAGGTCCACACTGCCCCTCGAAAGAGCATCCCACCCAGACCCGTCTTCCTACCCTTTCCCTGTAACCCTGCATTTCCCGAGGCTAACACACCTATCTACACATCCCTGGACACTATGGCCAATTTAGTTCAGCCAAATCACCTAACCTGCACATCTTTGGACTGTGGGAGGAAACCGGAGCACCCAGTGGAAACCCACACAGACACAAGGAAATGTGTAAACTCCACTATTGTCCGAGGGCAGAATCGAACCCGGATCCTTCGCGCAGTGAGGCAACAGTGCTAACCACTGAGCCACTGTGCTGCCCAAATAACCATTATTGAGATGTGAGCATTGTTAGGCAGGCCAGCATCTATCCCCCTAACCGCCCTTGGGAAGGTGTGTGGCTTGCTGAGCTGGTTCAGAGCCAACCACTTGCTCTAGGCCAGTGAGGGTCAGTTTAGATTTCAGCAAAGGAGGACACAGGGATTGATTAAGAGGGGGAAAATAGAATAATAGAGTAAGCTTGCAGGGAACGTACAGAAACTGCAGCATTCTTGCTTGGCACAAAAATAAAAAAAACATAATGACAGGGACAGCATAGGGAAAGACACAAAATAAAACTTCCTCGACTCTTTTAAAATGAAATTAAAACTATCTTTACACTATCCCCATCAAATACTCCAAGGACTGGTATACAAAGCAGTTAGATACAGTGCAGACCTCACTGGAGACTGTGTCTATTAAACACTCCAGGGGCAATTATGACACAAGGTTAGATAGAAGGTAAAGCTTCCTCTACATTATCCCACAGTTCATGGTCATTATAGAGCTCAGGATTCGAAGGACTGATTCTTTATAGTCTCCTGTTTACCACCTGCACAATCTGATGGATGATGGAGTCTATCCACATGTGAGGTTAATGTGTCCTTGTAATTATATCTCTGTGTCATTTACTTAAATTGTCAGACAAAAGTCTTACTGACGTCCTGGCAATAAACAGATCATTTTCACAGATTTATGTTCTATTGAGCTCTGAGCTATAGGAACAGCTGAGTCAGTCCCAGGCAGTCGCCCTCATTGGCTGTGGTGATGGTCAAGTGACAGAGTGGTCCCAGTAAAAAAGCAGCCCTCCCCAGCACTCTCCATACAGCTGATAGCTCAAGGCCCATGGGAATTGGATTACTTCCTACCACCATTACAGTAACTTGCACTTTGCTTGGGGCTGCCTGTGGTTCCCAATGGAACATCTGTGCATTTTACTGAATGATCCTGAACATGTTGAAGAGGAACTAGAGTATTCAATGGAATGAATTCATTTTGGATCTTCAGAGGAGGTTGTTGTTAAGCTACATAGATGCAGCAGCATTGAGAGAGTTTGACTGTATTTTAATTGATTTGACACCCCATCTGCCACCTTCAACACTTGTCCCATCACTGACACTCAATAGCAGCAGTGTGTACTAGCTACAAGATGCACAGCAGAAGTTCATCAAAGCTCCTCAGACAGTCCCTTCATAACCCACGACCACTTCCATATAGAAGGATAAGAGCAGAGATATGTGAGAACACTAGCCCCTCTGAGTTCACCTCCAAGCAACTCCCCATCCTAACTTGGAAATATATCGCTGTTCCTTCAGTATGGTTGAGTCAACATCCTGGAATTCCCCCTCAAGGGCATTGTGGATCAACCTACACTATATGGACTGCAGCGGTTCAAAATGGTAGTTCCCCACCAACATTTCCGGGGGAACTAGGGGTGGGCATGCAGCGACGCCCACATTCCATGAGCAAATAAAATAAAAGCAAATTCTCTGACAGGGCAGCGCTCCCTCCATACTGGCACCAGGTGTGTTCAACTTGGATCATTCATTCAGCTACTTCAGATTATGTTGTCGGTGCCTTGCTCACTGAATTCCCGGTGATACCCCATGCAACTCTCACTGGACTTCTGCATTCTTATGGGATTTATATCTCTTTTCCCTTCACTTCTGAGGAAACTGATTCGTTGCTGGCTCTTAAAATTATATTGAATTATGCAGCAAAGAGAAATGGCGCTTTCAGCTCATCTTCTATATGCTAGTATCCTGCTCCACACAAACCTCTTATCATCTTCCCATATCAGAATATCCTCCAAATCCTTTCTTCTTTGTGCAATTATCCAGCTCCCCCTTCATTCCCCTAGCCCATTCTCTATAGAAGTTAGTTCCACATTCTCCTCCCTCTCTGGGTGAAGATATTTCTCCTGAATTCTCCTTGGGATTTATTAGGAACTGTCTAGGATTGATGATCCCGATGTCTTTTCTTTCGCTATGCATCTGCCCTATTAAACCACTTAATAATTTATGAAAAACATGATATCACCCTCCTTAGGCCACCCTTATTGTAAAGGAGCAAGCCCTACCCCGTTCAGGCTTTGTGGAATCTCTCAGTTCCTTTTTGAGTGTCTTTCCAATAGAATTTGGAGGCTGAGAACCGTATACATTCATCTGGAAGTGTAGTTTAACCAAGGTCCGATACAACTTTAATGTATTGCAGGATTGCTGCAGTGTAGAAGGAGGCCATTCAGTGTATTGTGCCTGCAGTAGCTTTCCTCTGAACAAGCAGTTTATCTAGAACCATTCTCATCTTCTTCCTTTAACCCTGCACAATCCTTTTTTACTGAATAACAGTCTTGTGATTTCTTCAAAGTCTCAATTGAACCTGTGTCCACCACGTTCCCCAGCAGTCCTCTTCAGATCCTAACCCCTTCACTGCGTGAAAAGGTTTCTCCTCTTGCTTTTTGTTTTGTTTCTTTTACCAAAAAGTTCAAATCTGTGCCCTCTCCTCGATCCTCCCTCTGTTGGGAAGTTTTTCTCTTTCGATTCTGATGTTAAACACCTTAATGAATGGCGTTATGTCTGAGGAAAACAGTCCCGACTTCTCCAATCTATCCATGTCAGTGAAGCTCTTCATCCCTGGAACCTTATTGCTGTGAATCCCATCTGCACTCCCTTTAATTCCTTTATATTCCTTCCAGAATGGAACGCTTAGAACCACATGCAATATTTCACTGGAGATGAACAGAACCACCCTGCTCTTGTACTCAAAAGACCAGGATACTAAATGCTTTATTAACCATTCTCTCCTGTCCTGCTATCTTCAATGACTCTTGCACATACATGCAATTCCTTTGCTACATCACCCCTTTAAATTTGTATCTTTGTTTTGGATTGTCTGTCTGATTCCTTCTTACAAAATTGAATCACTTCCCACCTCACTGCATTAAGACATTGGTGCAGAAGGAAGCCATTCAGCCCATCAAGTCTGCTCCACTGTTCAATGAGATCGTGGCTTATCTGATCATCCTCAACTCCACTTTCCTGCCTATTCCCCCATAACCCTCGATTCCTTGACTGATTAAAAATCTGTCTACCTCAGCCTTGAATATTGTTAATTCAGAGCCTCGACAGCCCTCTGTGGTAAACACAGATTCACAAGCCTTACTCTGAAATGATGACCTCTGGTCCTAGACTCCGACAAGAGGAAACAATCTTTCCGCTTCGACCCTGTCAAGTCCCCTAAGAATCTTGTATGTTTCAATGAGTTTGCTTCTCATTCTTCTAAACTCCAATGTACTCAACCTCTCCTGCTATTGTCTATCATCTATTTGCCCATTCTCCCAGCTCATCAAGTCATTATGAAGTTCAGCATTGTTCTTCTCACAGTTCACAATGCTCCTGAATTTTGTTTCATTCAGGTTCAACTTCCATAATCTTCAATTGTATTCCCTCTCAAAGTGAATCAATACTAGTTCTTTTTTATGTGGTCTACAGCTTGGAAACAGGTCCTTCAGTGCAACTTGCCCATGCCACCCAGGTTTCACAATTAAAGTAGTCCCATTTGCCTGCACTTTTTACATATCCCTCCATACCTAGCTCATCTATTTACCTGTCTAATATTGTTTATTAAATGACAAAACTGTATTCGCTTTCACCACTATCTCTGGCAGCCCGTTCCAGACACTCACCACCCTCTGTGTGAAAAAATTGCCTCTCTGGACCTTTTTGTATCTCTCCCCTCTTACCTTAAACCAATGCTGTCTAGTTTTAGACTCCCCTACCATGGGGAAAAGCTGTTGGCTATTTTGATTGGGAAATCTCAGACTCTGATACTACTTGGAATGAATTCTGCATCCATGACCTCAGGTTCATCTCTCTTCATTTCAAATCTCAATTTCCAATTACTTTTATTGTCTAATGCTTCTGACTGTGCACTGTATCACACCTTCCTCGACTAGGGCTGCAGAGTTGGTCAGATGCTGGGAATTCTGCAGGAACCAACTCACCAAAGACTGTACATCATCTACAAGTCACTTGTAAGTTATGGGTATCGCTGGCTGGTTCAGCATTTATTCCCCATCCCTAATTGCCCCTTGAGAAGGTGGTGGTGAGCTGCCTTCTTAAACCGCTGCAGTCCGTGTGCTGTAGATAAACCCACAATAAACCCTTCAGGGAGGGCATTCCAGGACTTTGACCTAACAACACTGAAGGAGCAGTGATATATTTCCAAGTCAGGATAGGGAGTGGCTTGGAAGGGAACTTGCAGGGGCGATGTTCCCATATATTTGCTGCCCTTGTCATACTAGATGGAAGTGATTGTGAATTTTGAAGGTGTTGTCTTGGGTGAATTTCTGCAGTGCGTCTTACTGAGTGGTAGTGGGAGTAGATGTTTGTGGATGTGGTCCTAATTAAGTAGCCTGCTTTGCCTCGATGCTGTCAAGTTTCTAGAGTGTCGTTGGAGCTGCATGCATCCAGACAAATGGGGAGTATTCCATTACACTTCTGACTTGTGGCTAGTGGACAGGCTTTGGGGAGTCCGGAAGTGAGTTATGCGCTGCAAGATTACTAGCCTCTGACCTGCTCTTGTAGTTACTGTATTTATATGGCTACTCTAGTTCAATTTCTGATCAATGATAACCCCCAGGATGCTGATAGTGGGGGATTCAGTAATGGTAATGCATGTGGGATGTGGGGATATTCCCTAAAATCCTTAACTCGTTAAGTATCCAAAAATCCATTGCCCTTTTGTCCTGAATAAAGACAGTCCTCTTCATCTCCTAAACTGGTTGACACCTTGCACTGAAACTGTGACCCTGTGTGTTGGAGTCATCAAACAGGGCTAACACCCTCTTGGCCTGTACCCTGCTGAGCCTTAAAAGGTTTCCACTGTCTCAGGCTAGCTGCGAACTGTCCAATTGGAGTTGTGACTGGTTCTGAATCGAATCTCAGCTCGGAGAATTGTTGATGTGGGTGAGGATAGTACCAATATCAGGCTAGGGCACTCGACTATGACACATGGGCGCAGAGGCAGACCATTCATCCCATTGAGTCTGCTGTACCATTCAGTGAGATCATGGCTGATTTCATCATCCTCAACTCCACTTTCCTGCATTTTCCCCATACACCTTGATTGCCTTACTGATTAAAAATCTGTCTGTCTCAGCCTTGAATATACTGAATGCCCCAGCCTCGACAGCCCTTTCAGTAAAGAATTCCAGAAATTCACTTCCCTCTGAGTGAAGAAATTCCTCCCCTTTTCCATCTTAAATGGGTGACCCCTTGAGCATGTTGAGCACATGCCCATTAGACACAGCCTCTTATCATGGATTCCTGATGATTTGTGTCACACTAACCCCTCACATCGGTGAGGAGATGTTTATATCACAAGGCTATTTACCCAGGCAAGCACTAGCCAAGTAGTTGTACCCCTTAACTGGTGCAAAGTTGTTTCATCCCACTATCAGGAACCTAATTTGTTGAAATGTAAGCAATATGATCAATTAACATATACAAATTTAAAGAAAGCACTTACATTTTTATAACCCCTTTCATATCACAGGGCATCCCCATGCATTACATAGCCAAAGTTATGGCACACATAGGATGGGGTCAATATGACTACATGCACTTCCAGCCATTATTGAAGTGGAAAGCAATGCAGCAGTCTGCTTGTAGGTAGCAATATTCCAATAACTGTACTTTTAAAAAAATAATTTATTCTTTGTTTGCAAGCCTGGCATTAATGCATGGCCTTTAATTAGCCTTCGAAGGTGACAGTGAAGCACCTTCTTGAATATATATATGATTCTCTAAGCCTTTTCAGAGGGCCGTTAAGGGCCAATCACATTGCAGTGGGGTCTGGAGTCAATGTGTAGGCCGAGACTAGACAAGGATGGCTGATTTCCTTCCCTGAGGACATTAGTGAACGAGATGGATTTTTACAATGATCAAGTAGCTGTCGTAGTGAACATTTAGTCAAAGATATAAATAATGAACAGGAGTAGGCCACCCGGCCCTTCAAAGCTGTTCTGCTATTCAATAACAGCGTAGCTGATCTACCTTAAGTCCATTTCCTGAACTTGACCCCCAAATTCCCTGATTCCATTGGAGTCCAAAGGTCAACCAATCCCGCATATTCAACAATGAAGCATCCTTAAGTTCTTTGGTGTTGAGAATTCCAAAAATTCACCACCCATTTAGTGAAGGAATTCTTCCTTATTTGAGACTAAGATAGCTGCCGCTATGCCTGAGACTGTGTTCTCCTCCTCAAAGGGCTCTCTGTAAACTCCACCCATTGATCTTTTGTGGCACAAAAGAGAAATTGGATTATGTCATGTTACTTAGCAGCTCTTGGCCTCGTCTAGCCTTTCGCTAGCCATTGGCAGTAAACGGAGCAATGTTGGATTTCTTGTGCCTGGTTTGGCAGCACGTGCGGCTCCATCAGACACGAGCGGCTATTCGGGTCTGCTGGCCACCATTTGTTTCTGAGGCAGAGCAATGCCAGGAATGGAGGCTAGGAACAGTCAAGATTGATACTTTCGCTATGAATCACAATCAAAGGTTCCAGGCAGAGCCTTAAGTCATTTTGGTGATGTCCTTTGTAGTTAGATTTCGGTAGGAACAGTGAGGGAGTTTGTAGATGGGAGTGGGCTGTGTTGGGGGGAGGGAAAGGGTGTGGAATTTGTTATTCTTTTGAAAGATTTTTTTTACTTACTTTTTTCAGTTCTCTCCCTCTCTTCCCTTTTCTTTTCAGACCCCCTTCCTCTGATGGACCGAAGGAGTCCTGGTTGGGGCCAAGCACCTACCAGCTTTGGCTCCAAGTCAACTGCTCAGCAACTGCACAGCCAGTCAAGTATGCTGTTTGCTTCCACATTCTTTATCTTCCAGGTTGACTGTCCCTTCACTTCAGCTGAGGGTTTAATAGACGTCCTGCTCCGACAGGTTGTTGGGGAGGGGTGGGAGGGAGTGGTGGTGCGGGGGGATGGGGAATGACGCGGGAAGGTGGACTGGAGTGGGGGGTTGGGGTTCCAGTGGAGTGACTGTCACCAGTGAATCAGCTTGTCTCCTGTTGGCCAACCCATGAGCAGCAAGAGAGGGAGATCATCAGGCAGCAGGAGGTCACTCAGACCCCTTCAGCCAGCTTCATTCTATAAGATCACAACTGATTTGGTTGTGGCTTGAACTCCACTTTCCTGTCCATCCTTTAGATGGCCCTCGACAATTTGTCTCACTCAGCTTTGAATATAGCCAATTACATAGCTCCCCCACCGTGCTGTGGGGGAGAGAATTCTAAATGCTAATGACATTTGGAGAGTCAAAATTCCACTGAATCTTTGTCATAAATAGGGAACCCCTTTATTTTTAAACTCTGTCCCTTTGTTCAATGCTCCCCCACAGGAAAAACATCCTCTTTGCATCTATCCTGCCTCTGAATTTCAACAAGACCACCTCCTTCTTCTAAACTCCAACAAGTGTAGGCCCAAATTGTTCAACCACTCATCATGTGATAAACTCCTTCATCCCAGGTTTCAACTAAGAGAAATTTCTCTGAAGTGCCTCCAGTGCAAATCTTCCCTACGAAGAATCGCATGAAATTCCTCTCTGAGTAAGGAGGCCAAAACGATACTCAGTACTCCTGGTGTAGTCTCACCAATGTCCTGCACAGTTATAGCAAGACTTCCTGATTTTTACACCCCATTGCTCTTAGAGTAAAGGCCCACATTCTGTTTCCTGTTCACCTGCTGCATCTGATGCCAAGCGATGATGATGTTGGTGCCGGCTTTTCCAACTGACACAAACCCTTTCTGTGCCCTTGATTGCTGGATTGAATCAAGCACAGGATCAAATCCCCAACATAGTGGCCTTCTAGTGACCACTCAGATTCTCGTTGCTGGACAAAGGGCATGGGGCAAAAGAAATATCTGAAGAATGCAAGATATAGAAAAATGCGGTGCCTGCTTTAGCCCAGCCTCTGCTGGAAAACTCAGGCCTTTGTGAAGCTGCCAGCTTTGTAGCATACAGTTTGAGATCAGGAGACATAGGTCTAAACCTCAGCAGTAAAATTCTGAATTGTTGTCAGTTTGGGGCCTCTTATCTAAGGAAAGATGTCCTGGCAAAGGAGACAGCCAGAGAAGTTTCACTGGGCTGATACGGGGTATGGATGGACTGTCTTAGGAGGAGAGGTTGAGTAGGTTGGGCCTTACTCATAGGAGTTTAGAAGATTAAGAGATGACCTTGGTGAGATATGCAAGATTTTTAAGGGACTTGATAGGGAAGGTGCTTGGAAGGTATTTTCCCTTGTAGGAGAGTCTAGGACCAGAGGGCATCATATCAGAATAAGGGGTCTCACCATTTAAGACAGAGATGAGGAGGAATTTCTTCTCTTGGAGGATGTGAATCTGTGGAATTCTTTCACTGCAGGGAGCTGTTGAGGCTGGGTCTTTCAGTATATTCAAGGCTGAGATAGATTTTTAATGAGTAAGGGAGTCAAGGGTTATGGGAAAAGGCATGAAAGTGGAGTTAAGGATTATCAGATCAGCCATGAACTTACTGAATGGCGGAGGAGACTTGATGGGTTGAATAGCGTATGGCTGTCCTATGTGTAAGGGTCTGAAATTTTGATTAAAAAGCTGATCTAAGTAATATTGACATGAAACTATCATCGATTGTTGTAAAAAAAACATCTGAGTCACTAACATCCTTTAGGGAAGGAAATTTGCCAGTCTTATCTGGTCTGGGCCTTCACGTGACTCCAGACTCACAGCAATGGGACTAACTTTTATCTAGCCTCTGAAATGGGCGAGTAAGCCGCTCAGCTGTGATCATTAGAGTGGCTCACCACCACCACCTCTTCTCGGGCAATTAGAAATGGGAAAAAAGTGCTGGCCCAACCAGCCAAATACACAAACTAAATAAATGAAGAAAAACTACTGTTGTCTCTGACTTCCTCCCCTCTGCAAACTCCAGCTTGTCCAGTGTTCATTGGTGCGTACCCTTGCTACCCATTGATTCGTCGCATTCTGAGCTCACTCACCAGTAATAGTCTGCAAAAACATTCTCATCCGTAATCTTGCTCCCCTCCTTATCTTTGTAACCTCCTCCAGCTTGTACACCTCTCCCTAACTCTGGAACCTTCTCCTGTCCCCACATTTCTCCCTAACTCTGTAATCTCCTCCAGGCCACCAGGCCCTACACCCCTCCCTATCTCTGCAACCTCCTCCAGCCCCTACACCTCTCTCTACATCTGGAACCTTTTTCAGCCTCTATACCCCTCCCTATCTCTGTAACCTTCTCCAGCCCCTATATCCCTCCACATCTCTGTATCCTCCTCCAATTCTCCATCTTGACCATCCCCCAATTCCCATTGCTCCACCATTGGTGGCTGTGCCTTCATTTCCTGGATCCTGAGCTCTGAAATTCCCTCCCTAAACCTTTCGACACCCCCACGTCTCATGTAACTACGATTTTGCTTGCAGCCTCCCTGTTTAACTGAGGTTTTGTCTTCCTGTCCATAACATCTCCTCACACCACATTTTGTTCATCACTTGCTCCCTGTGCAGCATCTTAGGATGTATTCTGTGCATTCAAGGCACCATCTATATTGCAAGTTGTTGTTGTAAAGCATAACTGGGTGTGTGTGCGCGCTGTGCATCTGTGCACACACATGCATGTCTGTGTTTGTTCACGCATGTGTGTGCATGGGTGTACATCAGGGACAAAGGAGGGAATTTGTGTGGAGCCAGAGAAAGTCGTGAGGTCCTTAATGAGTATTTCATAACATTGTTCATCAAGGAGAAGACATGGTTGATGATAAGATTAGAGAGGGGTTTGTCGATATTCTAGGGCGTGTTGATATAAATTGTGGGCGGCATGGTGGCTCAGTGGTTAGCACTGCTGCCTCACAGCACCAGGGACCTGGGTTCGATTCCACCCTCGGGCGACTGTCTGTGTGGAGTTTGCACATTCTCCCTGTGTCTCCTCCCACAGTCCAAAGATGTGCAGGCTAGGTGGATTGGCCATGCTAAATTGCCCATTGTGTCCAGGGATGTATAGATTAGGTGGGTTATAGGGGGATGGTTCTGGCTGGGATGCTCTGAGGGTCGGTGTGGACTTGTTGGGCTGAAGGGCCTGTTTCCACACTGTAGGGATTCAATGATTCTAAAGAAGGGGGAGGTGTTAGTTATCTTGGAAACCATTAAGGTAAATGAGTCTCCAGGACCTGATGGGATCTTCACCAGGATTCTGAGGGAGTTAAGGGAAGAGATTGTTGGGGCCTTGACAGAGATCTTTGTACCCTCTTTAGCTATAGGTGAGGTCCCAGAAAATTAGAGAATGGCCAATGTTATTCCTTTGTTTAAGGGCAACCAAGGATAATCCAAGAATTTATAGGCTGGTGAGCCTTACACCAATAGTAGGGAAATTTTTGGAGAAGATTCTTAGGGATAGGATTTACTTGCAGTTGAAGAAGAATGGACTTATCAGGATCAGTCAGCATGGCTTTATGACAAGAGGTCTTGTCTCACAAACTGAATTGAGTTTTTTGAGGAAGTTACGAAGATGATTGATGAAGGTCAGGCAGTGGATGTTATCTTATTGGAGTTTACTAAAGCATTTGAAAAGGTCTGTTATGGTAGGCTAGCCCAGAAGATCAAATCGCATGGAATCTACAGTGAGTTGGCAAGTTGGATACAAATTTGGCTTGGTCAAAGAAAACAGAGGGTATTTGTCGAGGGGTGTTTCTGCGAGTGGAGATCAGTGACCAGTGATGTTCCACAGGGATCAGTGCTGGAATCTCTGTTGTTTGTAATATATATAAACAATTTGGATGAAAATGTGGGTCATGTGAGTAGTAAATTTACAGACAACATAAATATTGGTGGAATTGTGGATAATGAGGATGGATATCAAAGTCAAGAGGAAAAATAGCAGATGGCAGAAAAGGTGTGATGCATTTTGGGAGATCAGATGCAAGAGGAAAGTGCACTGGAAATGGCCAGCCCAATAGGAACATTGATATACAGAGGGATCTTGTGGGCCAAACCACTGGCTCCCTGAAAGCAGCCACACAAGTGGATAAGGCGGTAAATAAGGTATATGGCATGCTTGCCTTCATCGGTCAGGGCATTGAGTATAAAAGTTTGCAAATCATGTTGCAACTGTATAAGACATTTGAAGTACTGTGCTCAATTCTGGTTGCTGCATTATAGGAAGGATGTGGAGGCTTTGGTGAGCGTGCAGAAGAGGTTTATCAGGATCTTGCCTGGATTAGAGTGTAATAGCCATCAGGAGAGGTTCAACAAACTTGGATTGTTTTTGCTAGATCTTTAGAGGCTGATAGGTGACCTGATAAGAAGTGTGTAAAATTATGAGAGGCATGGATAGAAAGGGCAATTAGGGTTTGCTTAATCATAGAATCCCTACAGTGTGGGAACAGGCCATTTGATGCAACAAGTCCACACTGACTCTCTGAAGAGCATTCCAGCAGTCTCACCTCCCTACCCTATCCCTGCAATTCCCATGGCTAATCCACCTAGCCTACACATCCCTGGAAGCTATGGGCAATTTATCGTGGCCTAACCTGCACATCTTTGGACTGTGGGAGGAAACCAGAGCACCCGGAGGAAACCCACGCAGACACGGGGAGAATGTGCAAATGCCATAGAGACAGTTGCCTGAGGCTGGAATTGAACCCATGTCTCTGGCGCTGTAAGGCAGCAGTGCTAACCGCTGAGCTACTGTGCCTTTCTAAAGAGGTTGAGAAACATGGCGGTGATATGAAAGGAAGTTGGGTGGCAAGAAGGGACAGAAAGCAATACCACACATTGGCCAAGAATTGAACCTGGGCCTCCTGTGTGGTGGGAAGGAATTCTACCACTGAACCACCAATGCCAGTTGCGCATTTGTGGATATGTCAAATATTAGGGGGCATAGGTTTAAGGTGAGAGGTGGCGAGGTTTTTTCCACAGAGGTTAGTAGGTGCCTGGAATGTGCTGCCAGCGGAGGTGGTAGAAGCAAATATGATAGCAAAGTTTGAGAGCATTTAGACAACACATGAACAGGCAGAGAATAGAGGGATATGGACCATATGCAGGCAGATGGGATTAGTGTAGAATAAGAATCCCTACAGTGTGGAAACAGGCCCTTCGGCAAGTCCACACTGACCCTTGGAGCATCCCACCAAGACCCATCCCCCTATAACCCACACACCCCCCCTGAACACTACGGGCAATTTAGCATGGCCAATCCACCTAGCCTGCACATCTTTGGACTGTGGGAGGAAACTGGAGCACCCAGAGGAAACCCACGCAGACAAGGGGAGAATGTGCAAACTCCAAACTCCACACAGACAGTCGTCCGAGGCTGGAATTGAACCCGGGTCCCTGGCGCTGTGAGGTTGCAGTGCTAACCACTGAGCCACCATGCCGCCCCTAAGGCAGTGGCACACGGCAGAGCTCAACGCACCCCAGACAGGACGTGAACCCGCAATCCCTGCCTTAGGAGGGCAGTGCCTTATCCAATAACATCATGGTCAGCACAGACATGGTAGGCTGAAAGGCCTGTTTCTGTGCTGCACTGTTCTTGCCTCCCATATACCTTCCTCCTCTTTGTCCATCACTCCCTCTTTCTCTGCCTCCTTCTGCACATTGGGCATTAACTGAGGGTCTAAAATGAAAAGAGCTATTCACTTGGGAGCTGAAAGGGAAAGTTTGAATTCTTGCCATCTTATCTCCCATGTCAAATAACCTGCTTAAACACTATCCATTTTACTCTGAGCTCAGAGTGATTCACCAAATGGCTACATGATAACCCTCGTTAAATCTGTTCCCAGTGTCATTTGCCAGGGGATAGTAGGCATGTGGAAGAAGCTTGTGCTATGAATGCTTTAATTGGCCCCAGTTGCCCACAGAAAACATAACTGAAGCCTAAGCAATGTTTCTCGAGGCACATTATTGAACCTTTGTTAAACTCACAGTGAGCCCTGGTGAGAGCACAATTGGATTAGTGTGCACAGTTCCGGTCCCCACTTGGAGAGAGATAGAGACTCTGTAGAAAGTATTTAACAAAAATTCTCAAGGTCATTAGCAGCACAGGGAGGTTGGAAAACTGGGACTGATGTCACATTTACATTAATATTTTGATAGTTCCTCAGGATCAGAAGCACCTTGGTGTGCATGTCCACCAGCGCCTTAAGGTATCAGGACAGATGGATGAGTGGGTAAAAAGACATATAGAATACTTGCCTATATTAGTCAGGGCATAGAGTTTAAGAGTAGGGAGGTGATGCTGGAACAGTATAAAACATCTGTGAGGCCATAGTGAGAGCATTGTGTGTAGTTCTGGAATCAATATTTCAGGAAGATGTGATAGCACGGGAGAGGGTGCAGAGAGATTTCATAGAATCCCTTCAGTATTGAAGCAGGCCATTCGCCCCTTCAAGTCCACACTGACCCTCTGAGGAGCATCCCATCCAGACCCATCCCCCCCAACCTCTCCCTGTGACCCTGCATTTCCCATGCCTAAACCACCCAGCCTTTAGATCAGTGGAACTATGGCCAATTTAGCATGGCCAATCCACTTTACTTGCGACTGTGGGAGGAAACCGGAGCACCTGGAGAAACCCACACAGACATGGGGAAAATGTGTGAATGTAATAGACGTTCACCCAAGACTGGAATCAAACGTGTGTCCCTGGTGCTATGAGGTAGTAGTGCTAATCACTGAGCCATTGTGCCACCCCTCAGCAAGATGTTGCCTGGGATGGAGTGTTTCAGTTATGAAGAGAGATTGGACAGACTGATGTTGTTTTGCTTGGAGCCGAGGAGATTCAGAGGGGACATGATTGAGATATATAAAATTATGAGGGGCCTAGACAGGAAGAAACCTTTTCCTCAAAAGAGTGATCAGTGACCAGGGGCACAGATTTAACGTAAGGGGCAGAAGATGTGAGGGGATGTGTGCATTTTCACCCACAGGGTTGTGGGAATTTGGAACTCACTGTTTCTGAGGGTGGTATAAGCAGAAGCCCTCATAACGTGGAAAAATTATTTAGATGTGTGCTTGTGATGCCAAGGCATACAAGGCTATGGGCCAAGTGCTGGAAATGGGATTAGAACAGTCAGGTGGTTGTTTTTGCATTCCCTTCATAGCCAGAACATCCTTTCCCATATGAAAAAACCAAAAGTGCCCACAATACTCTAGGTGTGTCTTACCAAGGCCCCATACAATTGCAGCAAGGCATCCCTATTCCTGCACTTGAATCCTCTCACTATACCTGCATGCTTACTTTCATAGATTGGTGTACAAGGACAACATTCCCCTTCTAGCCAAAAGAAAGTTGACATCTATTTGCAATAAGAAATGAGCCTATAAGTCTCCACACCATACCAATAAGTTGTTGATTTTATGATGGTGTTTTGTCTGGAGGTGTTGTTCGTTGCCTGTAGTTGTCAGTGATATTGTCTGTCATTACTGTTTCTATTTGGGATCATGTGTGTCAACAGGACTGGGAGAGGGTTGGGAAACCGGAACATACACACCTAATTTGCCTTCACTTCTGTGTCACCATTGCCACCATGTCACGTTAGCAATAGTAGTCTAATAATTAGTCGCTTGTCAACGATTGATTAACTTCCTGGGTAGTTTATTTAAAACAGTAAACTCAGTCATGAAGCAGACATTATGGGAAACCAACTGGTAGCTATTTGTATGTCGTTTGCCGACACCAGTAGATGAACTGTCAGGCAGAATCACACATCGTGTACAGATTGTACATAGAGTCCTTAAAGATGCATTCTGTTAAAGGTACACATGCAACAATCGGGACAGAGGTGACCTGATAGAGGTTTTTATAAGCATGAAGAGGACTCGATAGGGTGGATATAGCAAATATGTTTCCACTTGCAGGGGTGACCAGAACTCAGGGATCATCAATCTCAGACAGCCACAACTAAATCCCGTCAGGAATTCAGGAGGAACGTCTTCACTCAGAGAGTAGGGTGAATGCGGAACTCTCTCCTGACAGGGAACAGTCATGTGGAATAGTATGAATCCATTGAAGGGGGAAGCTGGATAAATTAATGAGGGAGAAAGGAATAGGAGGACATGCTGATAGGGAGAAATGAAGAAGGGGTGGATGGGGAAATGTCTGGAGCACCAAAATCATCAGTGTGGATTAAACTACATTGAGTTTGTGTCTGTGTGTGTGTGTGTGTGTGTGTGTGTGTGTGTGTGTGTGTGTGTGTCTGAAAGAGAGAGAATTCTATGTATCTTTCAGAATGTTGGTAGACACGTTAGCTTCAATAGAACTTAATGCACATCCTGTCCATATCAGCGTAGTCCACTCTTGTGAAGTTGTGGCGTAGCACTGGAGTAACTCGCTCTGTCTCTCTCTCTCTCTCTCTTTAGATATTCGAGACAGTGGCCCAAAGCCAGTGATGATGTTTGTTCACGGGGGATCTTACATGGAAGGCACAGGGAACATGTTCGAGGGGAGTGTCTTGGCGAGCTATGGAAATGTTATCGTTGTCACCATAAACTACAGACTGGGCGTCCTCGGTAAGATCTGCTCATTGCCTTTTCCTCTTCGTTGAAAAATTTACAACTTATGCTTTGTCTATGCTACACCTTGGCTAGACCACAAAATACAAAGACTAGAGAGAGCATAGAGACAATTTGCAAGGATGATACGGATATGAGTAGGTCAAAAATCAGAAAAGGACTGAGGCTGGATCTCCGATTTCTTGAAATAAGAAAATGTGAGGGGTAACCTCATTGAGGATAATACATGTTAATGACTTGGATAATGGTATGGATGTATGATTGGCAAGTTTGTGGATGGCATAAAAATAGGTGGAAAGGCAAGTGGTGAGGATGATCCAAAGAGAGATATAGACAGATTAAGCAAGTGGGCAAAACTTGGCAGATGGAATATAATGTGGGAAAATGCGATGTTATGGATTTTACAAGAAGAGTTTAGGAGCTGAATATTATTTAAATAGAGAGACTGCAGAAAGCTGCAGCACATACAGGGATTTAGGAGTCCTTGTGCAGGAAGTACAAAAGCTGGTATCTGTGTTAAGTGGGAAATAGGGAAGGCAAATGTTATGACCTTTATTTCAAACAGATTGGGTATCAAAATAGGAAGGTTTTGCTAAAACAATACAAGGCACTAGCCAGACCACAGCTGGAACACTGTGAACAGTTTTGGACTGGTTATCTAAGGAAAGAAACACTGGCATTGGAGGCAGTCTGGAGAAGTTTCACTAGGCTGTTACCAGTTATGAAGGGAACGCCTGATGAGGAGTTGTTGAGTAGGTTGGGCCTGTACTCATTGGAGTTTAGAAGAATTGGAGGTGACCGTATTGAAACATACATACAACATTGAAACATAGAGAACTTGATGTGGTGGAAAGATTCTTTTCCTTTGTGGGAGAGTCTAGGACCAGAGGGTATCATCTCAGAATAAGGGGTTGTCAATTTAAGATCAAAATGAGGAGGAATTTCTCTCAGAGGACAGTAAATCTGTGGAATTCTCTAATTTGATTTGATTTATTGTTGTCACATGTACCCAAGTACAGTGAAAAGTTTTGTTTTGTGAGCAGTTTGCAGATCATTAGCAAACAAGTACATACAGATCGAAGGGTGCTTAGACAGAGTGAGGCATACGGGTTACAGCTGCACAGGAGGTGCACAAAGCCAGATCAATATTATTTGAAATTAGAAATTAGAGAGGTCCATTCAGTAGTGTAATAATGGCAGGGAAGAAGCTGTTCTTGAACCTATTGGTTTGTGTGTTCAAGCTTCTGTATCTTCTGCCTGATAGAAGAGGTTGGAAGAGAGCGTTACTGGGGTGGGACGGGTCTTTGATGATGTTGGCAGCTTTTTTGTGGCAACGCAACATAAATGGAGTCCATGGATGGGAGGTTGGCTTTTGTGATGGTCTAGGCTGTGCACACAACTTTTTGTAGTTTCTTACAGTCCTGGGCAGAGAAGTTGCCATATCAGGCCATTATGCACCTGGATAGAATGCTTTCTATGCTGCATCTGTAAAAGTTGGTGAGGGTCATTATGGACATATTGAATTTCCTAAACGTCTGGATGAAGAAGAGTCATTGTTGTGCCTTCTTGACCGTCGCATCTGTGTGGGAGGTCCAGGACAGAATGTTGGTTATTGTCATTCCCAGGAACTTAATGCCATCGACCCTCTCTACCTCAGCTCCGTTGATGTAGACAGATAGAAGTGTGTCCATCTCCTTTCTTTCAGAAGTCAATGATCAGTTCTTTTGTTTTGCTGACATTGAGAGAGAGATTGTTATCATTGCACCACGTCACCAAGCACTCCATCTCCTTCCTGTATTTAGATTCATCATTGTTTGATATCCATCCTACTTTGGTGGTGTCATCAGCAAACTTGTAGATGGCGTTTGTATGGAATTTGGCTACCTAGTCCTGGGTGTATAGTAGGAGGCTGAGAACACATCCTTCCGGGACACCGGTGTTGAGGATTATTATGGAGAAGGTGCTGTTTTCTATCTTCACTGTTTGCGGTCTGTGGGTCAGGAAGCTGAGGATCCAGTTGCAGAGGGTGGAGCTGAGACCCACATCTTGGGTTTTGAGATTAATCTGGTAGGGATCATGGTGTTGAAGGCAGAGCTGTAGTTGATGATTAGGAGCCTGATGTAGGTGTCCTTATTATCCATATGTTCCAGCGATAACTGTGGGGCTAGGGAAATGGTATTCGCTGTGGACCTGTTTTGTTGATAGGCGAATTGCAGGAGATGGAGTCAGGCTGGGAGGCGAGAGTTTATGTGGGCCATGACCAGCGTCTCAAAGCAATTCATTATTACAGAGGTCAGAGTCATTGGACCGCAGTCATTGAGGCAATATTGCATGTATTTTCTTTGGTACTGGGATGATGGTGGTCTTCTTGAAGCAGGTGGGGACTTCAGATTATAACAAGAAGAGGTTTGAGATGTCAGTGAATAGCTCTGCCAGCTGGTCTGCACAGGATCTAAGTGCATGGCTGGGGACTCCGTCTGGGTCAGTTCCTCTCCTTAGGTTGACTCTCAGAAAGGTCAATCTGACATCTGCAGCGGTGACAGAGGGAAGCCTGGGGCTGTTGAGGCAGATGACACCGTGCCATCAGCATTCTGCTCGAACTGAACATAAAAAGCATCGACCACATCAAGAACAGATGTGTTTTTGGCTGCTACTTTGTTACACTTTATTTCGTATCCTGTTATATTGTGTAGGTCTTGCCACGGGTGGCAGGTGTTCGTGTGCTTAATTTGGGCCTCTAACTGTTCTGGTACTGCCTTTTGGCATCTCTAGTGGCTTTGCAGAGGTCATATCTGGATTTCCTGTACAGTCTGAGTAGTCCAACTTGAATGCTGCATGCCTGGTCTTCAGTAGGCAATGGATTTCTTGGTTCATCCAAGTTTCTGGTTGGGGAACATACAGATTGACTTCTTCAGCACACAGTCCTCCACACATTTGCTAATGAAGTCTGTGACAGTGGTGGTGTACTAGTTCTACAGTCATAGAGTCATGCAGCATGGAAACAGGCCCTTCGGCCCAAACTGGTCCATGCTGACCATGGTGTCCACTCAGCTAGTTCCAGTTGCCCACATTTAATCCATATCCCTCTAAACCCTTCTCATCCATGTAACTATCCAAATGTTTTTTAAATGTTGCTATTGTACCTGCCTTTCTCCGGCAGCCCATTCCATATACGCACCACTCTCTATGTGAAGAGGTTGCTCCTCAGGTCCTTCTTAAATCCATCCCCTCTCACCTTAAACCTATGCCCTCTAGTTTTTAATTCCCCATCTCTCGGAACAAGACTATATGCATTCATCCTATCTATGCCCCTCATGATTTTATACACCTCAATAAGGTCACCCCTCATTCTCCTATGTTCCAAGGAATAAAGTCCTATCCTGGCCAACCTCTCCCTATAACTCAGGCTTACAAGTCCTGGCAACGTGCAGATAAATCTTCTTTGTACAATTTCCAGTTTAACTATATCTTTCCTGTAACAGGGTGACCAAAACTGTACACAATACCCCAAGTGCGGTCTCACCAACGACTGTGATCACCTGTGATGCCGCTTTCAACCAACTATGTACTTATATTCGTTGGTCCCTCTGTTCCACAACACTCCTCAGGACCTTACCATTAACTGTATAAGTCCTACTTTCCAAAGTGCAACACCTCACACTTACCTGTATTGAATTGCATTTTCCAATCCTGAACCCACTTCCCCATCTGACCAAGTTCCCTCTGTAATTTTTGATAACTTTCTTCACTATCAACGATACCTCCTCATTTTGTATCATCCACAAACTTACTAATCATGCCTTGTACATTCACACCAGATTATTTATATAAGTAACAAATAACAAAGGTCACAGCACTGACCCCTGTGGCATAACACTAGTCACAGGCCTCCAATCCGAGAAACAACCTTCAACCATCACCCTCTGCTTCCTACCATCAAGCCAGTTTTGAATCCAATTAGCTAGTTCTCCCTGGATTCCATGCGACCTAACCTTCATGACTAGCCTGCCATGTGGGACCTTGTCAAAGGCCTTACTAAAGTCCATAAAGACAATATCCACATCCCTACCCTCATCCATCCTCTTGGAAAAACACTGAAAGATTTGTCAGACATGAGTTCCCACACACAAATCCATGCTGACTATCCCTAATCAGACCATAACTATCCAAGTGTTGGTTGATCCTGTCCCTCAGTATCCTGTCCAATAACTTGCCTACCACTGATGTCAGGCTCACTGGCCTGTAGTTCCCTGGCTTGCCTTTGCTACCTTTCTTCAACAATGGAACAACATTAGCCACCCTCCAGTCTTCCGGAACTTCGCCAGTGGCTAAAGATGAAGCAAACATCTTTGCAAGGACTTCTGCAATTTCTTCCCTAGCCTCACACAACATCCAAGAATAGATTTGATTGGCCCAGGTGATTTATACTGTCCTCAGTTCAGTCATTTGCCTGACCTCGTTTCCTCAGAGGAGGTCCAGTGTTGTACCCTCATGAGTCGGACCCTCTACATATTGATTTACGAATCTTTTTTGGACACATTTGACAAATTCAACCCCATCCAGGCCTTTTACACTCTGGGTAGCCTAGTCAATACGAGGTAAGTTAAAATCTCCAACCAGTACTACTTTATTATTCCTACAGGCAACTACAGTCTCTCTCTACATCTGCTCCGCTAGTACCCGCTGTCTATTTGAGGGTCTATAATAGTCCCAACAGAGTGACCATCCCCTTCTTGTTTCTAAGTTCTATCTATATGGCCTCATTTGATGACCCATTAATAATATCCTCTCTAAGCATTGTTGTTATGTGGTCCCTTATCAAAAGGGCAACTCCCTCTCCTCACTTACTTGTACTTCTGTCATGCCTGTAGCTTCTGTATCCAGGAACACTGAGCTGCCAGTCCTCCCCTTCTCTCAGCCATGTTTCTGTTATGGCTATAATAGCCCTGTCCCCAGAGCCAATCCATGCTCTGAGCTCACCTGTCTTACCAGTCAGGCCTTGTGTGTTGCAATAAATGCTCTTTAAACCAAAAGTCTTTTCTCTCCCTTTACTGTGGCCCTGGCTATCCTGAATAGTAAACTTGCTCTTGACGGCTAATGTCTTATCCCTTGACTTCTCAATTGTCTCTCCCTTATTCAGAGTCCCACCCGGCTGCCAAACTAGTTTAAACCCTCCTAGGTGACACTAGCAAATCTCCCCGCGAGAATATTGGGCAACTTCTGGTTCAAGTGCAACACATCCCTCTTGTATTGGTCACCTGCACCCCAAAAGAGACCCCAATGACCCACGAACTGAAAACCCTGCCCCCTACACCAGCTCCTCAGCCACACATTCATCTGACCTTTCTTTCTATTTCTACTCTCACTGGCACGTGGCACTGGGAATAATCCGGAGATCACTACCCTGAGGTCCTGCTTTTTAACTTCTTACCTAACTCCCTGTACTGATTTCGCACGACCCCATTCCTTTGCCTACCTAGGTCATTTGTACCAATGGGCACAATGACCTCTGGCTGTTTCAGCCCTTCAGAATGTTCTGCAACTGCTCAGAGACATCCTTAACCCTGGCACCCGGGAGACAACACACCATCCTGGTGTCTCTTCTGTGGCCACAGAATCTCCTCTCTGTCCCCCTCACAACTGAGTCTCCTATCAGTACCCTTTCCCTCTGAGCCTCAGAACAGGTCACAGTGCCACTGACTTGACAGCTGCTGCTAGTCCCTGAAGGGTTATCCCCCGCAACAGGAACTAAAGCGATATACCTGTTATTGATGTGAATGGTCACAGGGGAACCCTGCACAATTTGCCTTCCCCCTTTTACCTCTTCACCCAGTTACCTGCAGCCTGCACCTTTGGAGTCATCATTTCACTGTAGTTGCTATCAATAATGTTCCCTGCACCCTGGATGATCCTGAGTGCAACCAGCTCCAGCTTCAGTTTCCTAATGCGGTCTGTTAGGTTGTCGGCTGAATTCTTGAATATGGTCCAGTCCACCGATTCCAAGCAGTCCCAGAGAAGCTCTTCCGCTGTTTCAGACCAGCATTGTACTACTTCCTGTGAAGGGTCATCTCACTTCAACTTCTGCTTGTAAACTGGGAGAAGGAACATAGTGTTGTGATCTGATTTTCCAAAGTGCGGACCAGGTATGGAATGGTAGGTGTCTTTGATGGTTGTGTAGCAAAGGTCAAGGATGTTCGGTCCTCTGATGGGGCAGAAGATGTTTTGGTGCTACTTTGGTAATGCTTTGGCTTTGTTGAAGTTGCTGGCCACAATGAGTAAGGCCTCGGGAAATTTCATGTACCGGTGTAAATTTCATCCAGAGCATTCTTCACTTCTGCCTGGGGTGGTGTGTAGATGCTGTCAGGATGGTGGAGGTGAACTTACGCGGCAGGTGGTCAAGAACAGTATTTCATTATAAGACATTCTAGGTCCAGGGAGCAGTGGCTCACCAGGATCGCCATGTCTGAGCACCAGGACGTGTTGATAAGGAGACATATCCTTCTGCCCTTTGCCTTACCAGAGGACGTTGTGCAGTCCATGTAGAGTATGGAGAACCCCTCAGCCTGCAAGGCGCAGTCAGGTACAGCAGGAGTGAGTCATGTCTCCGTAAAACAGAGCGCACCGAAGTCTCTCAGTTCCCACTGAAAGTAATTCTAGATCTGAGTTCATCCATATTGTTTTCAATAGCTTGGACGTTTGCCAGGAGTATGCTGGAGATGGGGGACTTGAAACTGCATTGTTTCATTCTCACCTGCAAGCCAGCGTGACTTCCCCATTGTTGAATAGAATGGAATGGAATAGATTAGAATATCCTTTATTGTCACTTCTACTACAATACGGAAGAATAGGAGTACAGTGAAAAGTTTTTACAATGGTTGCCTTTTAATGGCACCATCTTAGTGACGAGGTACAAATCTTACAAGGTAAAAGAAATATAGTGGTCTTACACAAAGAGGATTAAAGCCAAGCATAAGCATTATTTACACAGGTAGTTCCAACATAGCGAAAAGGTTTTAAATTGCAGTCTGGGAACAGCAGCTCAGCATGTGGTGCCAGGCCCAGGTCCAGCAATTGTCCCACATCGCTTCAGCCTCCAGCCCGCTCCTCACTGGCACTCAGCAGCAACCAGGTAAGTCGCACTTTACCGGGATTCGTACCTCGGCCCCTCCATCACTCCGGGACTCGGGCCCCCAATGCTCCGGGGCCACAGCCTCTCAGTCGCTCCAGTTACGCAGCCCATCTGTCTCTCCAGTGACTTAGCCGCTCTGTCACCGCCTCAGGCTGCCTGCTCCCTCACTCACCGTCACCGCCTCGCGGTACCGCCCC
>NC_063376.1:10648357-10653476 GCF_021869965.1 Rhincodon typus
TCCCTCACTCACCGTCACCGCCTCGGGCTGCCTGCTCCCTCACTCACTGTCACCGCCTCGGTCTGCCTGCTCCCACCTGCTCCTGCTCGAGCCGATGGCTCACACTCGCTGCCTGTACGATTCTCCAGAGTCAAGGATCATAGGCAAAAGCCACAATATTGGAGTTGAGGATTATCAGATCAGCCATGATGTCATTGAACGGTAAAGGTCAGAAGTCACATGACACCAGGTTATGGTCCATCCGGTTTATTTGAAAACACAAGCTTTTGGAGTGCAGCTTCTTCCTCAGCTAAAGTCACTGACCTAGTGTTGTGTAACTTCTGACCTTGTGCACCCAAGCCCAACACCAGCATGTCCACAGCATTGAATGGTGGAACAGACTCAATGGGCTGATTGACGTACTTTTCTGCTCCTATGTCATATGGTCTGTAAATTGATAAACCATTTTATCCGAAAGTTTGTGTATTCAAATCAATCTGTTAGACTATAACCTGGTGTCGTGTGATTTCTGACCTTTTCCACCCCAGTCCAACATCATGGATCTTTTGGAGGCTGAGAGAATGTTTCCTCTTGTGAGGAAGAGTCAACCCAGGCCCTGTGTTTAATGTAAACACCAAGAAATCCTATCAGGAATTCAGGAGAAATCTCATCACCAGAGAATGGGACCTACAGAGGATTTGAATCAATAAAGGGAGCTGGATAGGTCCATGAGAGAGAAGTAGAGTGTTACAATGATAGATTTAGATGAGGAAAGGAATGGAACATAAGAGCCAACATGGGCCGGCTGGGTCCAATGGCCTCTTTCTGTGCCCTGTGTTCTGTGGAATTCAGTATAATCTCTCTGCTGAATTATCAGCGGAGCAGTCAAGAGTGCTGTCAATGCTACTGCACAAACCATGGGGTTCAGGCTGTCTTAAGTGCAGTGCCTTCTCCTTTGGGCACCTTACTGTAGAATGGAGTTGACATTAGGTGCTGGGGTGAGAGGTTTTCACTAGAATGTGGGAGATTTAAATATCTGGGGATCCATTAATTGAACATTGGAGACTCAGGTGAAAGTGAATGGCAACATTCCAAGTTTGAAAATCTGGAAAAATAACAATTTTTACGGGAATGGGACCAGAGATGTGGGACTTCAATGAATGTGGGGAGCCTGGGAGAAGCTGGGATTTTTCTTCTCAGAGCAGAGAAGGTTAAGGGGAAAAAATACAAAGAACTGTAGATGCTGGAAATCCGAAACAGAAATAGCTGAGAAACTGAGGTCTGACAGCATCTGTGGAGAGAAAACAGTCAATGTTTCGGGTCAGTGACCCTTATTCAGAAGTTCATTGTTCAAATGATGGGTCATTGGGTCTGAAACATTGACTCTGTTTTTCTCTCCATAGATATTGCCAGACCCACTGAGTTTCTCTGGCTGTTTCTGTTTTTGCTCCCTACTTCTATGTTCCACTCTCTTTGAAATAAAAGCTGCCATTCCACTTGTCTTCCATATTATCTACTGGATGGCAAGTTTTTTATGATGCATGGACAAGGACTCCCAAATCCCTCTGTTCTGTAGCTTTATACAGTCTTTCGCCATTTTAATAATACTTAGCCCCTCTATTCTTAATGCCAAGTCATAATTTCATATTTCCATACATTGTATTCTTTCTGCCAAGTTTTTGCCCATTCACTTCAACTCCTACAGTTCCTCTGTAGACTTTTTGTGTTATCCTCAACACTTGACTTCCCATCTATTTTTATGTTATGTGCAAACATGGCTTTAGTATATTCACTTTCCTCATCCAAGTCATTAATAGTAATGTAAAACACTGTGGCCCCAGTGCTGATCCCTGCAGCACTTAACTAGTTACACGTTACCATTCTGAAAATGCCCCTTTATTCTCACTGTTTTCTATTGGTTGGCCAATCCTCTTATCCATGCTGATATACTATCTCCAGTACTATAGGCTGTTATGTTATTAAGTAGCTTAAGATGTGGCAGCTTATCAAACGCCTTCTGGAAAACAAATATATCATATCCACTGCTTACACTTTAACTATCCTACTCATAACCCCATCAAAGAATTGCAGTATGACTTCCCCTTCATGACGCCATGCTGACTCTGCTTGATTATATTTCTTTCTCAATGCTGTGCCATTGCATCCTTTATAATAGAATCTAATATTTTCCCAATAACAGAGGCTAAGCTGACTGGCCTGCAGTTTTTTTTTGCCCCTTCACTTTTTAAATAGAGGTGTTTCATTGGAAGTTTTCCAATCCTGTGAGATTTTTCCAGAATCTAAGGATTCCTGAAAGATTACTACCAGTGCAGCCTCTATCTTTGGAGCTACTATCTTTAATATTTGAGGATGCATCCCATCAGATCCAGGAGACTTACTGGTCTTTAACCTGATTAGTTTCTCTAGCTATTTTTCTCTACTGATAGTTATTGTATCTATTTCCTCTCCATTTGCCCTTGATTATTTTGGGATGCTATTAGTGTCTTCTATTGTAAGGACTGATGCAAAGTATTTATTCAACTGCTCTGCCATTTTCTAGTTCTCCATCATTATTGCCCCAGCCTTTTTCTCTAAGGAGCCTATGTTAACTTTGGCTTCAGTCTTCTTTTTTATACATTTATATAAGCTCTTGCCTGTCCATCCTCACGTTGTTTGCAAGTTTACCCTCAATTTATTTTCTGTCTTTGTCTTTTATCGTCGTTTGCTGATTTTAAAATTCATGAATAGAACTCTTTAGGGGGATCTCACTTTCACTGGATGACAGGACATAGCTGCAACCCCATTAAGCCCATTAAGTCCTTGCTGCCTCCCTATACAGCAGTCCATCAGTCCCATTCCCTCAGCACCACCCCTGTAGCCTCTGCAATTTTGTTTCCTTCAAGAGTATGTCTGATTTCCTTCTGAAAATTTTCATCATTCCCACTTCCACACCACCTTTTTCCTTTCTGTGCAGCTAGTTTCAGTGATTCTCAGAATTGTTAAGCTGCAAAAAGAGACCATTCAGCATGACTGCATTGACTGTCTGAGCATTTTAATGTCGTGCCAATTTCCTGCCCTCTTCCTGTGATCCTCCACACTGTTCCTATTTAAATAATCATCCAATGCCATCCTGAATGCTTCAGATGAACCTGTCTTCACCATTCACTGCAGAAAGAGTTCTTCCTCACAGCCCTCACCCCACATATCTCTGGCTCAAAACGTGAAATCTATGTTGCCATCACCCTTGCACCATCAGCTGATGGGAACTTTCCTTTCCCTGCCTTTATCCAAACCTGTCATAATTTCATACATCTTGATCAAATCGCCCCTCAATCTCCTTCACTCCAAGGAGAACAAGCCCAACTTTCTCTCACCCAACCCACCTCATCTCTGTAAGATATGGGGATATTTCCTCTGCACCTTCTCTCAGATCCTCACATCCCTCCTGTAGTGTGGGAGCTGGAACTGTGCAGGCCTGTCATATTGGAATAATGCAATGGGCCCTTGACAGCACATGTTTGACACTGAACAACATTACTATCCCCTTAAATTAAGTTAAATTAAAATCAATGCATTTTTTATGGATATATAATCACACATGTCACCGAGGGAGCCTCCAGCAGTGCTGAAGGGATGTCTCAAAAGGGGAGAGGGACAGAAACAGTGCTTTTAAATCTGAGGTGGGCCTGCCACGGTTGATTTGGGAAATATTGTGTCATAGAGATTGACAGCACAGAAAAAGGTCCTTTGGCCCTTTGCATCTGTGCCAGTCAAAACTAATCACCTATATATTCTGAGATAACAAGGTGTAGAGTTGGATGAACACAGCAGGCCAAGCAGCGTCAGAGGAGCAGGAAAGCTGACGTTTTGGGCCTAGAACCTTCTTCAGAAATGGGGGAGGGGTAGGGGATTCTGAAATAAATAGGGAGAGAGGGGGAGGCGGATAGAAGATGGATAGATGAGAAGATAGGTGGAGGGGAGACAGACAGGTCAAAGAGGCGGGGATGGAGCCAGTAAAGGTGAGTGTAGGTGGGGAGTTAGGGAGGAGATAGGTCAGTCCAGGGAGGATGGACAGGTCACGGGGGCGGGATGAGGTTAGTAGGTAGGAGATAGGGGTGGGGCTTGAGGTGGGAGGAAGGGATAGATGGGAAGAAGGACAGGTTAGGGAGGCGGGGACGAGCTGGGCTGGTTTTGAGATGCGGTAGGGGGAGGGGAGATTTTGAAGCTTGTGAAGTCCACATTGATACCATTGGGCTGCAGATTGCCCAAGCGGAATATGAGTTGCTGTTCCTGCAACCTTCGGGTGGCATCGTTGGAGGCCCAGGATGGACATGTCGTCTGAGGAGTGGGAGGGGGAGTTGAAATGGTTCGCGACTGGGAGGTACAGTTGTTTAGTGCGAACTGAGCGTAGATGTTCCACAACGCGGTCCCCAAGCCTCCGCTTGGTTTCCCCGATGTAGAGGAGAACACATCTGGAACAGCGGATACAGTATACCACATTAGCAGATGTGCAGGTGAACATCTGTTTGATTTGGAAGGTCTTCTTGGGGCCTGGGAATGGGGTGAGGGTGAGGGGGGAGGTGTAGGGGCAGGTGTAGCATTTCCTGCGGTTGCAGGGAAAAGTTCCCGGTGTGGTGGGGTTGGTGGGGAGTGTGGAGCGAACAAGGGAGTCACGGTGAGAGTGGTCCCTCTGGAAAGCAGATAAGGGTGGGGAGGGAAAAATGTTTTTGGTGGTGGGGTCGGATTGCTGATGGCGGAAGTGTCGGAGGATGATGCGTTGGATCTGGAGGTTGGTGGGGTGGTACGTGAGGACGAGGGGGATTCTGTTTTGGTTACGTGGAACAATCCCTCTTCCATAGCTACACTGGCCCTAAACCCCACCTCTTCCTCTGTTACATCGATGACTGTATCGGCACCACCTCGTGCTCCCACGAGGAGCTCGAACAGTTCATCCACCTCACCAACACCTTCCACCCCAACCTTAACTTCACCTGGACCATCTCAGATACCTCTCTCTCCTTCCTGGACCTCTCTGTTTCCATCTCTGGCAACCACCTGGAAACCGATATCCATTTCAAGCCCAGATAACAAGGTGTAGAGCTGGATAAACACAGCAGGCCAAGCAGCATCAGAGGAGCAG
>NC_063376.1:10653876-10682781 GCF_021869965.1 Rhincodon typus
CTGCTCCTCTGATGCTGCTTGGCCTGCTGTGTTTATCCAGCTCTACACCTTGTTATCTCAGATTCTCCAGCATCTGCAGTTCCTACTATCTCTGATCCATTTCAAGCCTACCGACTCCCACAGCTACCTAGAATACACCTCCTCTCACCCACCTTCTTGCAAAAATGCCAACCCCTATTCCCAATTCCTTCGCCTCCGCTGCATCTGCTCCCAGGATGAGGCATTCCACTCCCGAACATCTCAGATGTCCTCATTTTTCAAGGACCGCAACATCACCCCCTCAGTGGTCGAGAACGCCTTCAACCGTTTCTCCCGCATTTCCCGCAACTCATCCCTCACATCCCGTCCCCGCAATAACAACCAAAACAGAATCCCCCTCGTCCTCACGTACCACCGCGGATGCTTGGGGACCGCTTTGCGGAACACCTACGCTCGGTTCGCAACAAACAACTGCACCTCCCTGTCGCGAACCATTTAAACTCCCCCTCCCACTCCTTAGCCGACATGTCCATCCTGGGCCTCCTGCAGTGCCACAACGATGCCACCCGAAGGTTGCAGGAACAGCACTTCATATTTCACTTGGAAACCTGCAGCCCAACGGTATCAATGTGGATTTCACAAGCTTCAAAATCTCCCCTCCCCCAACCGCATCCCAAATCCAGCCCAGCTTGTCCCCACCTCCCTAACCTGTCCTTCCTCCCACCTATCCCCTCCTCCCACCCCAAGCCCCACCCCCATCTCCTACCTACTAACCTCATCCCGCCCCATTGACCTGTCCATCCTCCCTGGACTCACGTATCCCCTCCCTAACTCCCCACCTACACTCACCTTTACTGGCTCCATCCCCGGCCTCTTTGACCTGTCTATCTCCTCTCCACCTATCCTCTCCTTTATCCATCTTCTATCCGCCTCCCCCTCTCTCCCTATTTATTTCAGAATCCCCTTCCCCTCCCCCATTTCTGAAGAAGGGTCTAGGCCCAAAACATCAGCTTTCCTGCTCCTCTGACGCTGCTTCGCCTGCTGTGTTCATCCAGCTGTACACCTTGTTATCTCAGATTGTCCAGCATCTGCAGTTCCTACTACCTATGTATTCTAATTTCATATCCCATCACTTGGCCTATAGCCTTATATGCCTTGGCATCACAAGTGCACATCTGAAGACATCTAAACATTATGAGGGTTTCTTCTCTACCACCCTTACACGCAGTGAGTTTCAGATTCCCGCCATCATCTGGGAGAAAAAGCTTTTTCTCACATCTCCCCTAAACATTCTGCCCCTTATCTTAAATCTATGTCTAACTTACTTATGCCCCTCATAATATTTAATACCCAGTCAAGCCCCTTCTCAATCTCCTGTGCACTGAGGTAAACAACATCTGTCCGATCTCTCTTCATAGCTGAAACTCTCCCCAGGTAACATTCTGGTAAATTTCCTCTCCCCCCTCTCCAGTGCTCTCACATCCCTCCTATAATGTGATTTCCAGAACTGGATTCAATACTCTAGATGAGGCCTAATCAACATTTCATACAGTTCCAGTATAACCTCCCTGCTCTTAAACCAAGCCTCCACAAATAAAGATAAGTATCCTGCATGCCTTCTTAACCACTTCATCTACCTGTCTTGATATCTTAAGAGACCGGTCAACATGCACACCAATGTCCCTCTGATCCTCAGTGCTTCCTAAGATCCCACTGTTCGTGATATATTCCCTACCAAGTGCATAATCTCACTAAAAGAGGAGCAGGAATCTCGAGCTCTTTCCCTTTTCCAAATATTCGTCAAAGCTGTGGCATGGGGGTCAGTTAGACATTTCAAAACTCAAATGCTATGCTTCATGAGGATTACAGCTTTAAGGGTTAATGGAACAAAGGCAGGTATATAACAGTGTCACAATGTAACAGAATGGCACAGCAGGTCGAGCGACCTGTGTGTTTCTGGTCTTCCAGCTCTGTTTCTGTGCAGTCTTATGCCTCACCTAAATTTGCAATTTGCCCTGGGCCTTGCTCCCTCTTCACAAGCTTTGCAAAATGAAAGGTTGCGATGGTTTTTTATTCTTTCGTGGCATGAGGGTGTCACTGACTAGGCCAGCATTTATTGCCCATCCCTAATTGCCCAGAGGGCAGTTAAGAGTCAACCACATTGCTGTGGGTCTAGAATCACATGTAGGCTAGACCAGGTAAGGATGGCAGTTTCCTTCCCTAAAGGACATTAGTGAACCAGATGGGTTTTTCCGACAATTGGCAATGGACTCATAGTGATCATTAGATTCTTAATTCCAAGTATTTATTGAATTCAAATTCCACCAACTGCCGTGGCAGGATTCAAACCCGGGTTCCCAGAACATTAGCTGGGTCTCAGGATTAACAGTCCAGCGATAATACCATAGGCTATTGCCTCCCCTGCTATGTTTCTAAGATCAACACGTTGTCACTTCCACTCTTTCTAACCTTGGTTGTGTTCTGTGGTCTCCTTGTGACTCATAGAAACAAAGAAGGTAGGAGCGAGAGTAGGCCATTCAGCCCTTTCAGTCTACTCTGCCATTCAATATGATCATGGCTGGTTAATCCAACTCATTACCCTATACACGCTTTTGCCCCATACTCTTTGATCACTTTAGCTCTAAGAACTGTATCTAACTCCTTCTTGAAAACATTCAATGTTTTGGCCTCAACCACTCTCTGTGGCAGGGAATTCCACAGGCTCACCACTCTCCGAGTGAAGACATTTCTCCTCATCTCAGTCCTAAGTGGCCTCCCCTGTAACCATTGATTGACCCCTGATCATTGGGAATATCCTTCCTGCAATTAAGCTGTCTAGTCCTGTTAGAATTTTGTAGGTTTCTCCCTCATTCTTATAAACTCTAGCGAATTGATTTCACATGTCAGTCCTGCCATCCCAGGAATCAGACTGGTAAACTTCTGTTGCATTCCCTCCTGAGGAACACCCTTCCTCAGATAAGGAGACCAAAACTGCACACCATACTCCAGGTGAGGTCTCACCAAGGCCCCTTACAATTGCAGCAAGACATCCCTGCTCCTGTACTTGAATCTTCTCGCTATGAAGGCCAACTAGTTCATGCTGAACATAATCCCAAATCAAACTAGCCCCAGCTACCTACTCCTGGCCCATATCCCTCCAAACTTGCCTATTCATGTACCTATCCGGCACTATCCCTGTATCACTCGCTGATTTTAATCTGTCAAAAGACACCAATTTCTGTCTGAGATGTATTCAATGACTGAGCCTCTCACAGCTCTCTTGGGTAGAGAATTTGAAAAAGTCAACACATTCTGAGTGAAGAGATTCCACTTCAGTACCAATGGCTGACTCCTCCCAAATCCTGTCCACTATCTACAAGACACAGGTCAGGAGTGTGATGAAATACTCCCTTGTTAGCACTTTCCAAACCTATGACTACTACTATCCAGAAGGCAAGGCCAGCAGATATGTGGGAACTCCATCCCCAAAAGTTTCCATCCAAGCCACTCACCATCCTGTCTTGGAAATATCCTTCAGTGTTGTTATAGAATCATGGAGTCATACAGCACAGAATCAGACCTTTCAGTCCAACCAGACCATGCTGAACATCACCCCAAACTAAACTTGTCCCAACTGCCTGCTCCTGGCCCATATCCCTCCAAATTTTCCTATTTATGTTCCTATCCAAATGTCGTAATTTTATCCACATCCATCACTTCCTCTGGAAGTTCATTCCACACGCGAACCACCCTCTGTGTAAAAAAAGCTGCCCTTCATGTCTTTTTAAATCCCTCTCCTCTCACCTTAAAAATGTATTGAAATCCCCCACTCTAGGGAAAAGACAACTACCATTAACTCTATCTGTACCTCTCATTATTTTATGAACTTCTAACAGGTCGCATTTCAACCTCCTATGCTCCAGTGAAAAAAGTCCCAGCCTATTCAGCCTTTTTTTGTTATTCAAACCTTCCATAACCAGCAACATCCTGGTAAATCTCTTCTGAACATGTTGGGTCAAAATCCTGGAACTCCCATTCTAATGACATTGTGGCTCGACCTACAGCATATGGTTCAAGAAAGAGCTCACTGCAACCTTCTCAAGGGGCAACTCAGGACATGCAATAATTACAAGCCCAACCAGTTACACTCACATGCCAAGAATGTATGATTGCCTCCATTACAGCAAGGCTGGAAATTAGCCCCAAAACACAGCACTTCACATGTTCCTCAGGGATTAGACTAGAATCAGACAGGAGTTTGCAATTTGCAGTTCACCAAGGCACCAATTAGAGGGATGAACAAGTTATGAATTCTATCCTCCTCTAGACTAAATGCTCCTTCCAGTAAATGTCTTACCATGTCAAATTTTTTGTTTATCAAAGAAATTTTGTTGATTTAAATGCTGTCATGAGTCACCCAGAGTTTGTTCTGTACAAGTGTTTGGCATGGAGTTTCAAATTTCTTGTTGTAAAGAGTGCGAGGGATAGTAATTCAAGGACCGCAACTTCCCCCCCTCAGTGGTCGAGAACGCCCTCGACTGTGTCTCCTGCATTTCCCGCAACTCATCCCTCACACCCCCTCCCCGCAATAACAACCAAAACAGAATCCTCCTCGTCCTCACGTACCACCCCACCAACCTCCGGATCCAATGCATCATCCTCCGACACTTCCGCCATCTGCAACTCCCACTTCCTACAGACAAAGGGGGCGGCCATGGGTACCCGCATGGGCCCAAGCTATGGCTGCCTCTTTGTAGGTTACGTGGAACAATCCCTCTTCCGTAGCTACACTGGCCCTAAACCCCA
Organism: Rhincodon typus; assembly: GCF_021869965.1. NCBI lineage: Eukaryota > Metazoa > Chordata > Chondrichthyes > Orectolobiformes > Rhincodontidae > Rhincodon > Rhincodon typus. The sequence goes on from NC_063376.1 coordinate 10,658,662, forward strand.
CCTCTTCCTCCGTTACATTGATGACTGTATCGGCGTCACCTCGTGCCCCCACGAGGAGCTCGAACAGTTCATCCACTTCACCAACACCTTCCACCCCAACCTTAAGTTCACCTGGACCATCTTTAATACCTCTCTCTCCTTCCTGGACCTCTCTGTTTCCATCTCTGGCAACCACCTAGAAACCGATATCCATTTCAAGCCCACCGACTCCCACAGCGACCTAGAATACTCCTCCTCCCACCCACCTTCCTGCAAAAATGCCATCCCCTATTCCCAATTCCTTCGCCACCACCGCATCTGCTCCCAGGATGAGGCATTCCACTCCCGTACATCTCAGATGTCCTCGTTTTTCAAGGACCGCAACATCCCCCCTCAGTGGTCGAGAATGCCCTCGACCATGTCTCCCGCATTTCCCGCAACTCATCCCTCACACCCCCTACCCACAATAACAACCAAAACAGAATCCCCCTCGTCCTCACGTACCACCCCACCAACCTCCAGATCCAGTGCATCATCCTCCGACACTTCCGCCATCTGCAATCCGACCCCACCACCAAAGACATTTTTCCTTCCCCACCCTTATCTGCTTTCCGGAGGGACCACTCTCTCTGTGACTCCCTTGTCCGTTCCACACTCCCCTCCAGCCCCACCACACCCGGCACTTTTCCCTGCAACCGCAGGAAGTGCTACACCTGCCCCTACACCTCCCGCCTCACCACCATCCCAGGCCCCAAGAAGACTTTCCACATCAAGCAGATGTTCACCTGCACATCTGCTAATGTGGTATACTGTATCCACTGTTCCCGTTGTGGCCTCCTCTACATCGGGGAAACCAAGCGGAGGCTTGGGGACCGCTTTGCAGAACACCTACGCTCGGTTCGCACTAAACAATGACACCTCCCAGTCGCGAACCATTTCAACTCCCCCTCCCATTCCTCAGACGACATGTCCATCCTGGGCCTCCTGCAGTGCCACAACGATGCCACCCGAAGGTTGCAGTCAGCAACTCATTTTCCGCTTGGGAACCCTGCAGCCCAATGGTATCAATGTGGACTTCACAAGCTTCAAAATCTCCCCGCCCCCTACCGCATCCCTAAACCAGCCCAGCTCGTCCCCGCCTCTCTAACCTCTCCTTCTCCCACCTATCCCCTCCTCCCACCTCCAGCCCCACCCCTGTCTCCTACCTACTAACCTCATCCCACCCCCTTGACCTGTTCGTCCTCCCTGGACTGACCTATCTCCTCCCTACCTCCCCACCTACACTCACCTTTACTGGCTCCATCCCCGCCTCTTTGATCTGTCTGTCTCCTGTCCACCTATCTTCTCATCTATCCATCTTCTATCCGCCTCCCCCTCTCTCCCTATTTATTTCAGAACCCCCTTCCCCTCCCCCATTTCTGAAGAATGGTCTAGGTCCAAAACGTCAGCCTTCCTGCTCCTCTGATGCTGCTTGGCCTGCTGTGTTCATCCAGCTCTACACCTTGTTATCTTGATTTTAATTTCATTTGTTTTGATGTATTTTTTTAAAAAATGAAAAGCCATGACTTTGTTCCAGCAGCAGGCACCAGGTAATCTCAGGCTTGCTATGATATGAAGTTTGAAGAGATAGAATCACAAATTTACAAGTCTTTTAGTGAATCCAGACAGTCTGGATAGTTGCTGCTTAATAACATTCTCAATTGCAGTGAAACATCATTGACTGAGGCTCCGACAGCTGTCTCATATGAATAATATCTCACAGCTAAGATGCTTTCACTGTCATACAGAGGACTGTGCATAATACATCTTTCATCTACTCCTGGGAATGTAATGAACTCCCTCTGAATGCGGTGATCTCTGTGTGTCTGGGGTATTTCACGTTGGGTTTTGAAGGTCTCAGAATCAAAGAATGATGGAAGGTGCAGAAATATGCCATCTGGTTCATAGTGCCTGCACTGGCTCTTCAAACCAGCATCATTACCTATGCCAATCTCATGCCTTTTCCCATACCCTTGCACACTATTTCAATCAAAATTACCATCCCATGCTCCTCTTGAATGCTTCAATTGAACCTGCCTCCATCACATTTCAGGGCAGTGCATTTCATACTCACTGTATGAAAAGGTTTTCTCTCACATCACAGTTGCTTCATTTGTACATCACCTTAAATCTATGCCCTCTCATTCTTGTTCCTTTTTATGAGTGGTAACAGCTTCTCCCTATGTACCCTGTCCAGCCCTCTGATAATTTTGAAAACCTCAATTGTATCTCCTCTCAGTAACCGTCTCTTCAGGGAGAATAGTCCCAACTTTTTTAATCCATCCTAGTAACTAAAGTTTCTCATTCCTGGGCCCATTCTTAAGAGTTTCTTCCACATTCTGTCCAGTACATTCACATCTTTCCTCTAATGTGGTGACTACAACTATACACAATACTCCAACTGAGGTCTAACAAATGTCTTGTTTTAGTTGAACATCAACTCTTGCTGTTGTACTCTATGCCCCTATTCATAAAGCTGAGAACACTACCTGCTTTATTTTCTGATTTCTGTACCTGTCTTGCCACCTTCAACCTGTGCACATATACATGCAGCTTCCTCTTCAAAGTGCAATCTCTGCCTAACCTATCTCCTCCACTGCTGTGATTGTGTTCCTATAATGAAACGGAAGTCAACATTAAACTTTGGGAATATTAAGACTGACTGTGATTGGCTTTCCCACTTCACCAGCTCCCTTTCCCAGCCATCACTATCTGAGATTGTCAGAGGCTGATCCAGACTCTTCACAAGTGTACAAGCTTCCTCCGGACCCAATGATGGGATGATGTCCACCCCATCCCTAAGAGGTACCCAGTCTCCCCTTCGGACCATGATTCATCTCTGTCTCTGCCTCAGGTTGTCTGCTGCTGAATCCCTCAGCCATCACTTTCTCAATGCTAGGCTTGAATCTTCTGACCAGGCTCCCATTTGGGATGCTCACCTCATCCAAATGTCTGTATCTCACCCTGCACCAATTCTGTCCTGCACCCTGCATCGTCTCCCTCCTCACCAGGCTGATCCCAATGGGACCCCAGTCCAGATCAATTCATAGATCTCTGGTGAAAATTCCGCAGCAGGTCCTCCCTATTTCTTTAACTTCCTCCAGCCCCTATGCACCCTCCCATCTCTTTCACCTTCTCCAGCCCTACATCCCTCCCTACTTCTGTTGCCTCCTCCCGCCTCTTCACTTCTCCCTAACTCTGTAACCTCCTCCAGCCCCAAGGCACCTCCTATTGCTGTAACCGCATCTTGCCCCTGCACCCCTATCTCTGTAACTTCCTCCATCCTCTACACCCCTCCGTACCTCTGTAGCCTCCTCCATCCTCCACCCACCCCCTATCTCTGTAACCTCCTCCATCCTCTACACTGCTCCCGATCTCTGTAACCTCCTCCATCCTCTACACCGCTCCCGATCTCTGTAGCCTCCTCCATCCTCTACACACCCCCTATATCCGTAACCTCCTCCATCCTCTACACTGCTCCCTATCTCTGTAGCCTCCTCCAATTCCAACCTCTTGAGCATCCCCTGATACCCATCGTTGCACCATTTGTGGCCGTGCTTTCAGTTGCTTAAGCCCCGAGGTCTGGAATTCCCTCCCTAAACCTGTCCACCTCACTCCTTTCTCTTTCTCTCCTCCTTAAAGTTGCGTCTTAATTCTGACCTCCTTGACTGAGGTTGTCCCTGAAATCTGTTGATATGTCTCGTTGTTAGTCTTTACCTGAAAATGCTTCTGTGAAATGCTTTGGGCTGTTGAATACAATAAAAGGCATGATCTAAATGAAAGTTGTTGAGATTAATCTCTGTCGGGACTTGAGCAGATGTTTGCTGCACACTGGCAGTGGGGAAGGACTGGCTGAGAGAGATGCTGCCTTCGAGTTTGAGGGGGTTAAGCTGAAGTGCTGCCGAACTGTTTTGCTTTTCTTGTGCAGCTTAAAAGCAACAACAGGGAGTGGTGGGGCCGAGTGGTTGCTCTCACAGCTCATTCTCCACAATTATTAGGAGTTTGTTCTGGGGTGTTGTGTGGGGCAGTCCTCAGGGTCTGAAGTACATGGAATTCTTCCTCATTCTTGTGTTTGAAGGAGACACCATTTCGAGTTCCCTCTGGCTGACACATAACTTCCACAGAATCCCTACAGTGTGGGAACAGGCCTTTCAGCCCAACAAGCCCACACTGACTCTCTGAAGAGCATTCCACTCGGTCTCACCCCTCCCCTACCCTAACCTTGCAATCCTACAGCTCCCATGGCTAATCCACCTAAACTACACATCTTTGGACTGTGGGTGGAGACCCACACAGACACGGGGAGAATGTGCAAACTCCACACAGACAGTCGCCTGAACCCGGGTGCCTGGCAGCATGCTAACCACTGAGCCACCATGTCATCCTCTTCCTCTAAACTCCAATGAGTACAGGACCAACCTATTCAACCTCTCCTCCTAAGACATTCCCTCCATACTTGGTATAAGCCTTCTGCGAACTGCCTCCAATGCCAGTCTATCTTTCTTTGGATAAAATAAGCAAATGTACTGTAGCCAATCTACAGACAAAAAAATAGATCGAGAGTGAAAGTTGTGAGAGGGATACAGTTTACAGAGAGGTATTTCTTCACACAGAGAGTGGTGGGCATGTGGAATGCGCTGCCGGCAGTGGTAGTGGAGTCAGATACTTTAGAGACTTTTAAGCGACTCTTGAATAGGCGCATGGAGGATAGTAAAATGTAGGGTATGCAGGGTAGATTGATCTTAGTAGGATAATAGGTCGGCACAGCATCATGGGCTGAAGGGCCTGTACTGTTCTGTACTTTTCTATGTTCTATGTTCTATATTGCTAGATACAAATGGATTTTAATGTGGGAAAATGTAAATTTTGGAAGGGAAAACAAAAATTTGTATTATTTAAATGGAGTAAACTGCAATGCAAAGGGATTTGGGGGTACTTGTATATGAAACACAGAAAGCTAACAGACAGGTGTAGCAGGTAATCTGAAAGGCTAATGGAATGTTGGCCCTTATTTCAAGAGGTAGGGAAGTATTATTGCAACTGTACAAGGTGCTGGTGAGACCACAACTGGAGTACTGTGAGCTGTTTTACTTCCCTTATTTAAGGAAAGATATTATTTCATTGGAGACAGTTCAGAGAAGGTTCACTAGGATGATCCCTGGGACAGAGGGATTGTTTTACGAAAAAGACTAAGTGGGTTGGGACTGTACTCACTGGGGTTTAGCAGAAAAAGAAATGAACCCATTGAAACATATTGGATTCTTAAGAGACTAGACAGAGTAAATGCTGAGAGGATCTTTCCTCTCATGGGGATGTTTAAGATCAGAGGACAGTCTCAGAATAAAGGGGCACCAATTTAAGACTGAGATAAGAGGAATTTCTTCTTTCAGAGTGTTGAGAGTCTTTGGCACACCTTGCCATAGAGAACTGTGAGGGCAGAGTCCTTTTGTATATTTAGAGCTAAGATAGAGAGATTCTTGATCAGTCAGGGAATTAAGAGCGACAGGAAAACGGACAGGAAAGCAGATGTCAAGGAATGTCAATCAGCCACAATCCTACTGAATGGCAGAGCACACTCAAGGGACTGAACGGCCTGTTCCTTGTAGAGCCATAGAATCCCTACAGTGTGGGGACAGGCCATTCAGCCCAACAAGTCTACACTGACCCGCCAAAGAGCATTCCACCCAGATTCACCCCTCTAACCCCTAACCCTGCATTTCCCATGGCTAATCCCCTCGCCTACATATGCCTGGACACTACGGGCAATTTAGCACAGCCAATCCACCTAACGTGAACATCCTTGGACTGTGGGACAGACATTGAGAGAATGTGCAAACTCCTCACAGATAGTCACCCGAGGCTGGGATTGATCCTAGGTCCGTAGTGCTGTGAGGCAGCAGCATTAGCCACTGTGCCACCCGTGGGTCTAGTTGGCTATGGTAAGGGACCCAAAGCTATTCACAGTATTCCAGCTGTGGTCTGACGAGTACTTTGTATAGGTTTAGCAAACCTCCTTGCTTTCGTATTCCATTTCCTTTGAAATAAATGCCAACATTCCAATTATCTTCCCTCTTACCCACTGAACTTGGAAGCAAGCTTTTTGTGATACATGGATGAGGTTTGACAAATCAGCAAAGCTGGACCACATAGGCATATGGGAATGCACCACCTTTTGTAACCACATTGGAGATGTTACATTCTTGTCTGTTGCTTTCTCTTTAATCCTTTCAAGCAGAATCCATGATTGGTAATTTTTCTCTGACAAAGCGTGGAAAGACTAGCATCATTCTCCCCGCTGCCTGACAGTCTACATTTGTACAGTAATTGTTGTCAAATGGATTGGAGTAATATGTTTGCTTGAGACAGTAATCGGTTGTCAAGTGTTCACAGCTCAATGCTTTCTTCTGGAGAATTAGGCAATAGCCTGGAATTCAATTCAATCTCCTCCTTGCACCCAACATTCCAATTCAGCCTGTCTGCTCCATGCTGGGTTTCTGCACTTCCTAATAGGAAAGGTTTCTCCCAATCTACTCATGACTTTGAAAACCACTACCAAATCTCCCCTCAGCCTTCTATTCTCCAAGGAGAACTCACAACTTCTCCAGTCTATTCTCATAACTGATTTTTCCCATCCCTGGAACCATTCTCTAAAACCTTTTCTGCACTCTCTCCAATGTGTTCAAATCTTTTACATAGTATGAAGAGTGATGGTACGATACAGGTACGATGACCCGTTACGATACCGGTACACTGTAGCAATTCTGTGTGACATCTAGAGTTATATATCACACTCCAGCAGAGGTTTAACCATTCTCCTACATAGTTTCAGCTCTGGTACTCTATGCTCCCATTAATAAAGCTGAGAATACGATCTGCTTTATTAATGGCTCTCTCTGCCTATTCTGACACTTTCAATTACTAATGTATGTATACACCCCGGTGCCTCTGCTCCTGCAGCCCCTTTAGAATTGTACCGTCCATTTTATACTGTCTTTCAATATTTTTCCAACCAAAGTGGATCACCTCACGCTTCTCTGCATTGAACCTCATTTGGCACCTTTCTGCCCACTGCACCAATTTGTCAATGTCTATTTGAAATTCCACACTGTCCTCCTCACAGTTTACAATTCTTCCAATTTTAGTGTCATCTGAAAACTTTGAAATTATCCCCTGCGCACCAAGAACATTAATACATGTTAGGAAAATCAAGTGTCCCAATACAGATCCGTGCAGAACTCAAATACAGACTTTCTTTCAGCCTGAAAAATATCCATTTACCATTACTCAAAAAAACTCAAACAACTGCGAATGCTTGAAATCTGAAACAAAAGCAGAAATTGCCAGCAATTTTGTATCCATGTTGCCACTTTCCTTTTTGTACCATAACCTATAACTTTCCTCACAAATCTGTTATGTGGCACTGTATCAATCACCTTCTGCCAATCCATGAACAGCACGTCAACAGCATGATCCTCATCAAGGCTCTCTGTTACCTCTTCAGAAAAAATCCAAGTCAGTTAGATGCAATTTTTCCTGAACAAATTCATGCTGACTCTTCTGAATTAACTCTCATCTTTCCACGTTCTATCATGAATGATTGTTTCTAGAAGTCTCCCCACTATCAAAGTGATTGATCTGTCATTGCTGGGATAGTCCTTTCTGGAAAAAAAGCAATAAATTTGGTATTTCTCCAGTCCCCCAGCAACTCCTATGAGTCCAGACAAGATTGTGGCCAGTACCCCTGCAATTTCCACTCTCTGTCCCTTCATTAAACCACTCCCTATTTCTGTGACCTATTCCAGACCCTACACCCCTCCCTATCTCTGCACCCTCTTCCAGCCTCTACACCCCTTCCTATCTCTGTAACTTCCTCCAGCCCCTTGACCCCTTCCTATCTCTGTAACCACCTCCAATTCTGCACTCTCGCAAAATACCTTGATTCCCATCGCTGCACTGTTAGTGACCGTGCCTTCAGCTGCTTGGGGGCCGAGCCCTCAAATTCCCTTCCTAAACCTTTTCACTTCTCTCCCTGTCTCTCTCTCTCTCCTCTTTTAATCTGCTCCCTAAATCCTACCTCTTTGACCAGGGGTTTTGATCACCTGTCATTAGTAACCCCTTACATGACTTGGGTGTCATTTATTTTTATGGTCCAGCAAGGAAGAAACAGAGCGTCATGGTGAAATGGTCTTTTTTGGGGTGACAAGCTGTAGGCAGTGAACTGCCACCAAGATTGTGATGCCTCCTCAGCTATTTGCGATTATATCAATGACTTGGATGTGGGGAACAAAGGTATGGTAGTAAAATGTGCTGTCGGTAGGTTTATTCTTAAAACCTCATGATTGTAGAGGGTTTGCAAAGAGATTTAGTTAGGTTACATGAGTGGACCTAAAGTTAGTAGATGGAGTGAACATTGTTAAAATGTGAACTTGACCAATTTGGCAGGATGAACAGAAACGTGGCAGATTATTTAGATGGAGAGAGTTTGCAGAACTCTGATTGACAAGTTGATTGAGCCGGCAGATAGCTGGCAGATGTAGTTCAATGCAGAGAAGTGGGAGGTTATGTCCTTTGGTTGGGAGAAGTTTGAAAGACAATATAAAATAGGGGGTATAATTCTAAAGTTGGTGCAGGAGCAGATAGACCTGGGTTTATACGTGCACAGATCATTGAAGGGACAGGATAGGCAGTGAAAGCAGTTAATAAAGCAGGCAATGATCTCGATTTATAGCATAGATTATAAGAGGAAGGAGATAATGTTGAACTTGTACAAAACACTTGTTAGACACTGTATTGTGTACAGTGTGGGCACCACATTATAGGAAAGATGTGAACGCATTAGAGAGAGTGTAAGAAGCGATTCTCAAGAATGGTTCCAGGACTGACAACCTTCAGTGATGAGGATAGATTGAAGAAGTTGGAGCTGCTGTACTTGGAGAAGAGAAGGCTAAGGGGAGATTTGATTGAGGTTTTCAAAATCATGAACAAGTTGGACAGAGTGGGCGGTACGGTGGCTCAGTGGTTACCACTGATGCTTCACAGGGCCGCGGACCTTGGTTCAATTTGAACCTCAAGTGACTGTCTGTGTGGAGTTTGCACATTCTCCCCGTGTCTGCCTGGATTTCTTCCAGGTGCTCCGGTTTCTTCCTACAGTCCAAAAACGTGCAGGTTAGGTGGATTGGCCATGCTAAATTGCCCATTCTGTCTGGGATGTGTAGGTTAATATGTTAGCATGGGACGTGCAGGGTTACAGATGGGGTGCTGTTCAGAAGGTCGATGTGGACTTGTTCGGCCGAATGGCCTGTTTCCACATTGTAAGGGTACTATGGTACTAAGCTGTTTCCTCTTGTAAAGGTACAAAAATGAGAGGGGATTAGATTTACGATGATATGCAAATGAAACAAGGCTAATGTGAGAAAATTCTTTTTTGCACAGCAAGTAGTTAGGGTCTGGAAATGTCTAGAAATGTAGTGGAGGCAGGCTGAATTGAGGCATTTAAGAGGGGCATTGGATGATTATTTAGAGAGAACTGGTGTGCAAAGGAATGGGAAAAAGGCAGGAGATTGTCACTGGATAGTTGAGTCAGTATGGTGGGCCAAATGGCCTCCTTCTGTACCATAATAGTTCTGTAATTCTGTAAATTCTGAAGCACAGGGGGATCTGGGTGACCCGGTACATGAATCTCACGAAGTTAATCTGCAGCTACAGCAAGTGATCAGGGAGACACAAAATAGAATGTTGTCATTTATTGCAAAGGGATTGGAGTATAAAAGTTGGGATGTTTTACTGCAACTGTACAGGGCCTTGGTGAGACCACATCAGGAGTACTGTACACAGTTTGGTCCTCCTTATTTGAGAAAAGGCATAATTACTTTAGAAGCTGTTCAGAGAAGGTTCACTCGATTCAGTCCAAAGGTGGGGGTGATTATCCTTTGAGGAAGTATCATAAAGTGGGATCTCTATGTATTGGAATTCAAAAGAATGAGAGCTAATCGTGTGGAAACACATGGGAGTGAATATGGGACTGCGTGATTGGGAGCATGGTTTTTTTAGATATGTAAGAGGTAAGAGAGAGGCAATAGTAAAAATTAGACCACTGGAAAATGAGGCTGGAGAAGTAGTATGGAGAGCAATGAAATGGTGGAGGAACTAGCTACTTTGCATCAGTTTTCACAGTAGAAGACACCAGCTGTATACCAGCACTTCAAGAGAGTCAGGAGGCAGAGATGAGTGTAGTGGCCATCACTGAGGAGCAGGTGCTGGGGAAGCTGAAAGGTCTGAAGTTGGACCACATTGATTACATCCCAGAGTTCTGAAGGAGATAGCTGAGGAGATTGTAGAGGCATTAGTGATGATCTTCCAGGAATAACTGGAGTCAGGGAATCTCATAGGACTAGAAAATGGTTAATACAACATCTTGTTTAAGAAGGAAAGGAGGCAGAAGACCGGAAACTGGTTAACCTACTCTTGGTTGTTGGTAGACTTTAGAATCCATTATTAGGAATGAGATTGTGGAGTACTTGGAAATGCGTGGTAAAATAGGGCTATGTCAACATGGCTTCATCCAGGGGAAGTTATGCCTACCAAATCTATTAGAATTCTTTGAGGAGATAACAAGCAAGTTAGACAAAGGAGAGCCAGTGGATGTGATCTACTTGGATTTCCAGAAGGCCTTTAACAAGGTGCCGCACAGCAGGCTGCTAAATAAGATGGTATTAGAAGCAAGATACTGGCATTGACAGAGGATTTGCTGACTGGCAGAAGACAGAGAGTGGGGATAAAGGGGTCTTTTCCAGCATGGCAGCCGGTGACTAGTGGGGATCTGTAGGTGTCAGTATTGAGACCACAACTATTCACATCATACATTAATGATTTGGATGAATGAATTAAGGGCATTGTTGGTCAGTTTACAGACGACAGAAAGATAGGAGCAGAGACACATAGTGTTGAGGAAGCTGGAAGGCTGTAAAGGTCTTGGACAGGCTAGCAGGCTGGGCAAAGAAGTAGCAGATGGAATACAATGTGACAAACTATGAGGTTACACACTTTGGTGGGAAGAATAGAGGCATAGAATATTTTCTAATTGGAGAAAGGCTTTGGAAATCTGAAGCACAAAGGGACTTGGGAGTTGTAGTTCAGAACTCTCTTAAGGTTAACATGCAGGTTCAGTTGGCAGTTAGGAAGGCTAATGCAATGCTAGCATTCATTTCAAGAGGGCGAGAATACAAGAGGTTGTAGACATGCTTGCCGAGCCAGTGTGTTTGATTGCAGACGTTTTGTCACCCAGCTGGGTAACATCATCTGTGCCCCCCCGGTGAAGCATTGGTGTCCTGCCCCATTTGTTATTTATATGCCTCGGTTTGCTGGGGTGGTTGGCATCACTTCCAGTTCTGTTTTTCAGTGGTTTGTATGTCGGGTCCAGTTCAAGGTGTTTGTTGACAGAGTTCCGGTTGGAATGCCAGGCCTCCAGGAATTCCCTGGCATGGCTCTGTTTGGCTTGTGCTATTACGGATCCAGTGTCCCAGTCAAATTCATGTCCTTCGTTGTCCATGTGTATTGAGATCAATGAGAATTAGTTGTGTCTCTTGGTGGCTACTTGGTGTTCGCATATCCTTATTGTCAGTTTTCTTCCAGTTTGGCCTATGTAATGTTTCTCACAGTCCTTGCATGGTATTTTGTACAATAGTTTTATTGGTTGTGGATATGGGATCCTTTACGTTCGTCAGTAGCTATCGCAGGCTGGTTGTTGGTTTGTGGGCTACCCTGATACCTACGGGTATGAGTAACCTTATGGTCATCTCTGATATGTCTCTGATGTAAGGTAGGGTGATTGGTGCGTCTGGCTGTGTTGTGTCTTCTTCTTGTGGTCTGTCGTGGATGTAACAATGGATTGTGCTTTTTGGGTATCCATTCCTTTTAAAAACTCCGTTTAAATGCTCCTGTTCTGCTTTGTGCGGTTGCTGCATTATGCTGTGGCTCACTTGAATAACGTCCTGATGCACCTCCATTTATGGGTGTTGGGGTGGTTGCTGGAGTAATTAAGAATCGTGTCCATACGGGTAGTCTTTCTGTATACGCTAGTCTGGAGTTCCCTGTTGTTCTTACATTCTACCATTATGTCTAGGAAGGGTATTGTTCTCTTCTTCTTTGGTGAATTTTATTCTGGTGAGCATGTTGTTTATGTATCGGTGGGTTTCTTCTAGTCTTGTGCATTTGCTAATCATGAAGGTGTCATCTACATATCAGACCCAGCATTTGGGTTGTATGGTAATGTTCAGAGGGACTTGGATTTAAATCCCACCATAGTAGGTAGTGAATACAGATGTGGATCTTGAGAGTCTAATGATGACTCAAATCCATTCCTCCACAATTCTTTGCTGATCTGTGTGCGACCTTGCAAATAGTTTTGTCATTTGCAAACTCCTGCCCTCTCTTCTCCATCCTCCCATTGCCTGTTGAGTTCTGCGGATTTGGTAGCAAAACTGAAGTAGGGGACTATGTGAGAGATTTTTGATGAGCCTATGGTGCGTAACCCTTTGTGAGTCACTTTGCCCACCATTAGGTGTAATGAGTGCTTTTAACAAATGGGATGATTTAACATGAAAAGGCATGTAGGAGTGAAAGAGTGGAGAGAGTCGTGACGTTGTCGAGGGATGCCATTCACCTGTACTCTTTCAGACTGTGCTGAAACTGATACAAGATTGACAGAGACCTCTCAACTACAAATCAGTTCGATCGCAGAGCCTAAAATAGGCCCAATTCAAGGTTGGATGCATTTGATTTTTGAGCTTTGTTTGCCTGACAGGAATTTCTGTAAGAAAAAAATTTCACAAGACGTTAGCTGAACACCTCCAGGGAGAATTAGTGAAGGAGACTCAGAGAGATGATAATCCATTTTTGTCTGGTTGTCATGGAAACAGGCTTTCTGGAGAAAGATTTGATCCAGTGCGCGTTGCTCTCAATGGGAGTGCTTTCTGTTCTCCTCCCTGACTGTTTAGGAGAATGGTATTCACAGAGAGAGAAAAACAAGCCAGAGGCCTAGAGGCCAGGTTAGATAGGGTCCCCCAAGGGAGATGTTCAGAGTGTTTATATGTAGAACAGATATTAGGAGTGAGTGACAGATTGGAATCTCATCAAGGGATTTGTGGGGAAGAGGAGTTTCTCTACAAAGTAACAGATATCCAGGAATGATTTACGGAGTGCAGTCGATTTGTAGTGGTTCAGGGTGGTTTATAGGTGGAACAACAGATAACCGGAAATGAGTTATAGACTGGAATCTAGTCAGGGGGTCCAGGTCAACTAATGTATAGAATAACACATACCAAGGAGGGAATTACAAAGTGGAACCTAATTGTGGGGTTCGGTGGTTTATATGTAGAATAACAGATACCCATGAATGAGTTGGGATCACTGGAATCTCTTCTGGGGTAGAGGTGACCTGTACAAGAGGGACATGTTACACCTGAACCACAGGGGGTCCAATATCCTCACAGGGAGATTTGCTAGTGTTCCCTGGGGGGGGGGGGGGGGGGGGGGGGCTGTTTAAACTAGTTTGGCAGGAGGTAAGACTGAATAAGAGAGGGGCCATCAAGAAGTCAGGGGAAAATACATTAGCCATCAAGAGCAAGTTTACTATTCAGGATAGCCAGGGGCACAGTAAAGGGAGGGAAAAGACTTCTGGTTTAAAGTGCATTTATTGCAACGCACAAAGCCTGATTGGTAAGGCAGATGAGCTCAGGGCATGGCTTGGCTCTGGGGACTGAGATATTAGAGCCAGAACAAAAACAAGGCTGAGAGAAGAGCAGGACTGGCAGCTCAATGTCCCAGGAGCAGAAGCTATAAGTGTGACAGAAGTACACGTAAGTGAGGAGGAGTTGCCCTTTCGATATGGGAGGACATAACAGCAGTGCTTAGAGAGGACATTGTTAAGGGATCATCAAATGAGGCCATATAGTTAGAACTTGGAAACAAGAAAGGGATGGTCACTCTGTTGGGACTGTGTTATAGACCGCCCAAATAGCCAGTGGGTACTAGAGGAGCAGATGTGTAGAGAGATTGCAGATACCTGTCAGAATAATAGAGTAGCATTGGTTAGAGATTTTAATTTCCCCTGTATTGACTGGGCCACCCAGAGTGTAAAAGGCCCGGCTGGGGTGGAATTTGGTAAATGTGTCCAAGAAAGTTTCCTAAATCAATATGTAGAGGGCCCTACTCGGAAGGGTGTAACACTTTGGAAACGAGGTTGGGGAAGTGACCAAAGTGGCACTTTGGGTCCAATGACCATAACTCTCTTAGTTTTAACATAGTTATGGAAAAAGATAGGACAGGTCTACAGGTAAGCAGGATCTAGCAGATGCCAACTGGGTGAGTCTGTTTGAAGGAAAAGGAATGACTGGTAAATGGGAGTCTTTTAAAAGTGTGATATCAGGAGTCCAGGGACAGTATGTCCTTGTTAGGGCAAAGGGAAAAGCTGGTAGGTTTAGGGGTCCCTGGCTGACGAGGGCTATTGAGGCTCTGATCAGGAAAGAGGTGAAGGCTTGGAGTGAGTTATGCACTAAAATCCATTTGAGGAAAATGGGTTCATTTATACATAAAACAACAGATACCCAGGAGTGAGTTACAGTCATTAATCTTATCAAGAAAAGGTTTATATTGAGAATATCAGATACCCCAGAGTGCGTTACAGACTGGAATATAGTTGAGGAGCTCGGAGTGATTTGTATAGATAATAACGGATATGTGGGAGTGAAGTACGGCCTGGAATCTAATGAGCATTTTGGGGTTGTTTATGTAAAGGATAACATATCAGGAAGTGAGTTAGAGGCTAGTATCTAAACAAGGACTTTGGAGTGGTTTATATGTAAAATGATAGATACCCGGATGGAGTTACCAACTGGTATCTAGCTGAGGATTTTGGGGTGGTTTAGACATAGAATAACATTTATCTTGGAGTGAGGTACAGTCTGGAATCTAATCAAGGAGATCGAAATTTTATATATAGAATATTAGTTATCTGGGAGTGAGTTACTGGAATCTAATCAGGGGGCTTGGGGTGGCAAATATATAGAGTAACAGATACTCGGGAGTGACTTATGGGCTGGAATCTAACTCAAGAGTTTGTGGGGGGAGTTTTATATATCGAAAGACAGATACCTCACAGTGTGTTACAGACTTAATTTTACTAGACCAGTTGGGGGATTGCATATATATAGAGTAACAGACACCCAGAGTGAGTTGCAGATTGGAGTTTAATTGAGGGTTTGGGGTTTTTTTTAATACATAGTCTAACAAAAACCCGAGAGTGAGTTATAGGCTGGAATTTAAGCAAGGGCTTTGGATGGTTTCTAATAGTAGAATGGTTTTTATACTGATATCTAATCGAAGGCATCTTGGGAATTTAATCAAGTGCTTTGGATGGTTTATATGTATATAATAACAGATACCCAGGATTGAATTACAGACTGGAATCTAGTTGAAGGGCGTGGTGTTGTTGATATGCAGAATAGCAGATACCTGGGAATGAGTTCCAGACTGGAACCCTGAAATAACAGAGGCCAGTATCCTGTCACCAAGTATGTACTGTATATAGTCTCTGACTGGCCAGCTCAATGCCAGCCCCTAAACTGAGGAGACCTTCTGAACCTCCTGTTTATACCTGTCAGACAGGGCTCCCTGATTGGCCCAGGTTAACGACCCCAATCAAGAATCTCAGAGTCAATGAGATCCACCTGGCCATGGTTCCAAACACTACAAACCTAATCAAAGGGATTAGTATTTTTATACAGTATATAAAATAAGCATTACCCTAGAGTGAGGTACAGACTGGAATCTCATTGAGGATTTAAGGGTATCATTTAACAGATACGTGGGACTGAGTTACTGATTGGTATCTAATCGATGGGTTCTGAGGTGATTTATATATAAAATAACAGATACCCGGGAGTGTTACAGACTGGAATCTAATTGAGGAGTTTTGGGGTTTCTATATAGAATAAGAGAAAGCCCAGAGGGAGTTACAGACTTGAATTTAATTGAGCAGTTTGTATGTTTTATATATATAGAAATTCAGATACCCAGGAGTGAGTTACAGTTCAGAATGTAATCGAGAGGTTTGGGCGGATTTTAGAAAAGAATAAAGAAGTGATTTACAGACTGGAAATTAATCAAGGTTTTCAGATAGTTTGTATATATAAAGATTAAGATGATTAGGATAACTGGGAGTGATTTACAGAATCGTGTTTACTGGTGGATTTTGGGGCGGTTAATGTAGAAACATTGAAATGATACAGCACAGGAGTGGTCCATTCAGCACATCTTGTCCATGCCAAACCAAAGACACCTAGAATCCCTTCTTAATCCCATCTTAAGCCCATAGCCATGCAGCTTACATCACTTAAGGTTCACAACCAGGTACTTCTAAAAGAGTTTAGGGTCTCCGCCTCCATCACCAACTCAGGCAGAGAATTCCAAACACCTACCACCCTCTGCATAAAAATGATTTTCCTCATGACCCCTCTAATCCTTCTGCCCCTGAGCTTGAATCTGTGTACTGTGGTTTTTGAACTCTGCCAAGGCAAACAGGTTCCTTCTGTGTACACGATCTCTATCCCTCACAATTTTGTACACCTCAATCCTGTTGCCCCTCAACCTTCTCTGTTCTAAGGGAAACAATCCCAACCTCTCCAGCCTCTCCTCATAGCTACAATTCTGCAGCCCTGGCACGTTCTAGTAAATCTCTCCATAGCCGTTACATCGTTCCTGTACTGAGGTGACCAGAACTGCGCACAATATTCCACTTGTGGCCTCACCCAGTTTCTAATACAGTTTCATCATTATATCCCTAGTTTTGTATTCAATACCTGGCAATGAAGGAGAGCATTCCATATTTCATAATTCCATTTATGACCTTATCTACCTATACTGCTACCTTTAGGGACCTGTGCACTTGCATGCCAAGATCTCTCACTTCATCTATCCCTCTCAGTAAATTCCTGTCTATTGTGTATTGCCTTTTATTCTCTAAATGCATTACCTCACAGAGTTGAACTCCATCTGCCACTTTCCTGCCCACTCCACCAACCTAAATATATCAATTTCGAGCTTACAGCTATCCTATACTGTATCCGCTACACAGCTAGTTTTTGTGTCATTTGCAAATTTCCCAATTGTATCCCCACCACATTCAGGTCCAAATTGTTCATGTATAAAACAAACAGCAGGGGTCCTAACACCGAGCCCTTTGGAACACCACTTGAAACAGCTTCCTAATTCACAGGGTAGGCATCAACCGGTACCCTTTGTTTCCTGTTACTAAACCAATTTTGGATCTAATTCAACACATTACCCTGTATACCATTGGCTTTTACTTTTTTTTTGACCAGTCTGCCATGTGGAACCTTGTCAAATGCCTTACTAAAATCCATGTAGACAATATCCATTGCACTATCCTCATCAATCCTCATTGCCACTTCCTCAAAGAATTCAGTCAGATTTGTAAGGCATGACCTTCCCTTGACAAAGCCGTGCTGACTACCCTGACTAGTCCATGCCTTTTGAAGGAACAATTTATCCAATTTCTCAGGATTGATTCTAAGCACTGAAATAAGTCTAAATGGCCTTTAATTGTTTGGCATTTCCTTTGTACCCTTTTTGAACAACTGAACCACATATATATTCCTCCAGTCCTCCGGCACCTCACCTGGTTCTAGTGAAGAGTGGAAAATAATCCTCACAGCATCTGCTATTTCCTCCCTGACGTCCTTCAATATCCTAGAGAACAATCCATCTAGCCCTGGCGACTTATCGCTTTCGAGGATTCCAACTGCTGTAACACTTCCTCTCTCGTTTTGCTTATTTCATCCAGTATTTCAAACTGCTCCTCTGGAATTTCTGTATCCACATCACCCCTTCCCTTTGCGAATACTGAGACAAAAAATTCATTTAAAATTCTTCCCTTATCCTCTATATCTTCACACAAGTTCCCTTCTTCATTTCTCATAGGTCCCACTTTTTCCTTAACTATCCTTTTGCTCTTTATACACTGGTAAAACATCTTTGAGTTTTCCTTCATCTTGCTTGCTGATTATTTTTTCATGCCCTCTCTTTGATTTCCTGTTATCCTTTCTCATTTGCTCCCTGTACTTTCTATACTCCTGTAGGCTATCTGCAGTGCTGTGATGCTTGTGACTATCATAAGCTTTATTTTTCTATTTAGTCGTTCCCTGTATTCTTCTAAACAACCATGGGAGTCTAGATTTGGCAGGACCATTCTTATATCTGGGGGGCATATGTCTGCATTGTGCCCTAAGGATCTCACTATTTAGTGCCTCCCATGGGTTTACCGCTGATTTATCCTTTAGCAGTCTTGTGCAGACCACCTCAGCCAAATCACTTCTCAGTTTTGTACAATTTACATTCCCCCAGTTTAAAACTTTTTCTCCTGATTTATCTCTGTCTGTTTCCATAATATTACTAGAATTGTGGTCACTAACCCTGACACGGTCACCCACTTGCCCATCTTCACTTAACAAAATTAAATCCAGAATTGCATCTCTTCTTGTCGGGCTTGTCACATTTTTTTTTAAAATTCCTGAATGCAGTACATTAATATTTCACTCTCAACGACCCTTCTATTGTTTAAAACCCAGTGATATTTGCATAGTTAAAGTTTCCTGCTGTTATTGCTCTCTTAGAACATAAGAACCAGGAACAGGAGTAGGCCATCTGGCCCTTCGAGTCTGCCCCGCTATTCAAATAGATCATGGCTGATTTTTCATGGCCTCGGTTCCACTTACCCACCCTCTCACCGTAACCCTTAATTCCTTTACTATTCAAAATGATCTATCTTAGCTTTAAAGACATTCAATGAGGAAGCCCCAACTACTTCACTAGCAGGGAGTTCCACAGATTCACAATCCTTTGGGTGAAGAAGTTCCTCCTCAATTCAGTTTTAAATCTGGATCTGATTTTGAGGCTATGCCCTCTTGTTCTAGTCTCTTATTCTTATAGGCAGAAATTTGACTCCATATATGTTCTTCTATCTTCCTTCAACTTTTTAGGGATCTGTAGTATACTCCTGGTAGTCCCACCTCTTCATTCCTAAGTTCATTCCAGAAAACCTCATCCCTTTTCACAACTGTAATTGATTCTTTAACCAATACTGCTGCCCCCCTCCTTTTTTGTCACCCATTTTTATATTTGGAGGGGACATGTCTAATTGATGGGCTTGGGCTGTTTTATTTATAAAATCACAGGGACTTGGGCATGAATTACAGACTGGAATCTAATCAAGACGTTTGGGTGGTTTATATAGGTAATAACAGATATGCAAGAGTGAGTTACAAAGTGGAATCTCATCGAGGGGATCAGAGTGGTTTATATATAGAATAACAGGTACGTAACAGTGATGTACAGGTTGGAAATCTAACTGGGGGGTTTGCGGTGGTTTATGTATAGAGTAACAGGTACTTGGCAGTGAATGACAGACTGGAATCTAATTGAGGGGCTCAGGAGGATTTATGTACAGAGTAACAGATACCCTGGAGTGAGTTACAACTCATTAGATAATCGAGATGCTCAGGATGGCTAACTGAAAGAATAACAGATGTCAGGGAGTGAGTGACACCATGGAATCTAATCCAGGTGTTTGGAGTGGTTTATGTATGGAATAATGGATACCCCGCACTGAGTTATAGACTGGAATCTAATGGAGCGGTTTGAGGTGAGTAACTATAACACAACAGGTACGAAGGAGTGAGTTACAGTCTGGAATCTAATTGAGGTGCTCAAGGTGGTTCTTATATAGAATAACAGTTACCTGGCAATAGATTATAGACTAGAACCTAATCAGGGAGTTTGGGGTGTTTAGATATAGAATTACAGATACTCTAGAGTGAGTTATGAATTGGATTCTAATGAGGGATTTAGGGTATTTAGGTATAGAATAACAGATACCTGGGCTTGTGTTAAACTGGAATCTAATTGAGGGGTTTGGAGTGGTTTACATGTAGAATAATAGATATTCGCGAGTGAATTACAGACTGGAATCTAACTGAGGAGTTCGGGGCGCTTTATATGTAGAATGACATACCCTAGTATGTGTGACTTACTGGAGTCTAATGAGGGATGTGGGGTGTTTAAGTGTAGAATAACAAATGGCGGGGTGTGAGTTACAGTGTGGAATCTAACTGAGTGGTTCAGCATGGTTTGTATATAAAATAACAGATACCCAGTGTGCAGTATTCTACCCAGGAGTGAGGTTTATTTTGTGTTTTTCTCTCTCTGGCTTGTTCTGTGTCCCTCCATTTTCACAATGTGGTTCCTCTCCTTTGTATCCACATGAAAATAAGGATCATTCCATTACCCGGAGAGTGCTTCCACTCATTCAGTTTCAAATTTTATTTCAACAGGTTGTGAAAATTTAGTCTAATAATGGCACTCATCATTAGCCAGGAGCAATGGCTGCTTTGCTACATTTTTTTTCCGAATTTAGGGGATTGTAGAAGGTGACACCGAGCAATACTGAAATGCAGATGTGGTATGAGACGTTTACAGGATGGCTCATCAACACAGCTGTCCGAGATCAGAAATAACAACTGTCAAAGCTCCCCATGGCATCTATGACACAGGTCATTGAGTCATACAGCATGGAAACAGACCCTTTGGTCCAACTAGTCCCTGCTGACCATGTTCCCAAACTAAATTAATGCCACCTGCCTGCGTTTGGCCCATATCCCTCCAAATCTTCCCCATTTATGTACTTAACTAAATGTCTTTTAAATGTTGCAATTGTGTCTGCATCCACAGCTTCCTCTGGCAGGTCATTCCACACGCTAACACTCTGTGAAAAAGGTTGCCCCTCATGTCATAGTCAGAGTCATAGAGATGTACAGAACAGAAACAGACCCTTCAATCCAACTCGTCCATGCCGCATGCCACATTAATCTAGTCCCACTTGCCAGCTTTTAGCCCATATCCCTCTAAACCCTTCCTACACACACACACACACACACACACACACACACACACACAGGATGGTCCCTTCTAAATCTTTCCACTCTCACCTTAAAACCTATGCCCTCCAGTTTTGGACTCCCCTGCCCTGGGAGAAAGACCTTGACTATTCATCCTTTCCATGTCCCTCATGATTTTATAAACCTCTACAAGGTCACCCCTCAATGTCCGATGCTCCAGGGAAAATAACCACAGCCTATTCAGCTTCTCACTATAGCTCAAACTGTCCGACCTTGGCAACATCCTTGTAAATCTTTTCTGAACCCTTTCAAGTTTAACAACATATTTCTTGTAGCAGGAACATGAGAATAGCATGCAGTATTCCAAAAATGGCCTAACCAATGTCCTGTACAGCCACAACCTGACCTCCCAACTCCTATACTCAATGCACTGGCCAATAAAGGTAAGTGTACCAAATGCCTTCTTCACTACCCTGTCTACCTGGAACTCTACTTTCAAGGAGCTATGAACCTGCACTCCAAGGTCTCTTTGTTCAGCAACACTCCCCTTACCATCAAGTGTATAGGTCCTGCCTTTTTTTGCCCTAGCATTGCCCTAACCTGACATTTATCTAAATTAAATTCCATCAGCCAGTCCTTGGCCCATCTGATTGAGGTCCCTTTATACTCTGGGGTAACCTTCTTTGCAGTCCACTACACCACCAATTTCGATGTCATTTGCAAACTTACTAACCATACTTCTTATATTTGCACCCAAATCATTTACATAAATGACAAAAAGCAGTGGACCCAGCACTGATCCTTGTGGCACATCACTGATCACAGGCCTCCAGTCCAAAAAGCAACTCTCTGTCTCCTATTTTGAACTCCCCCACTTTAGGGAAAAGACCTTCGCTATTCTCCTTATCTATGCCCCTCATAATTTTACAAATGTCTATAAGGGTACCCCTCAAACCTCTACGCTCCATTGAAAAACATTCCAGCCTATCCAGCCTCTCCTTATAAGATGTTTGTATACGTATACAAACAGATTCAAGAACAACTTCTTCCCTGCTGTTATTAGACTTCTGAATAGATTGCTCAAATTTTAAATTTAACATTGATCTCGGTCTCTCTGCACCTCATCTGTTCCCATAATATTGTATTTTTTGCTCTGTTCTATTACCCTTTGCACTTTGTATGGTATGATCTGCCTGTACTGCATGTAAAACAAAATGTTTCACTGTACCTGGGTACATGTGACAATAATAAATCAAATCAAACCAAATCAAGTCAAACCCTCCGTTCCCAGCAGTATCCTGGTAAATCTTTTCTGAACCCCCTCCAGTTTAATCTGGGTGACCAGATGCACTCTGTACTCCAGAAGAAGCCTCACCAGTTGTCTTGTACATGATGCCCCAACTCCTATACTCAAAGGTCTGAGCAATAAAGGACAGAGATTGTTAGAGTGAGGGGTGTACCAGTATTATAGTGAGATATGCACAAGTGTTACAGTAAAGGAAGGGTGTGACATTGTAACAGTGGGACACGTTAGGGTATATCAGGTTGAGTTACAGTGAGGGGATTGGGGTATATGAGAGAGTGTTATAGTGAGGGGTGTGGAGTGTATGAGTGTGTTACAGTGAGGGGTGTTTGGTTTCTCAGTGTTACAGTGAGGAGATTGGAGTGTATTAGAGTGAGTTACAGTGAGGGGCATGAGTATATCAGAGTGTGTTACAGTGAGGTGCGAGGGATATATCGATGAATACAATGAGGGGTGTGTATATTACAGTGTTACTGTAGAGTATTACAGTGTTGTGAGGGGTTTGGTATATTATCAATGTATTACAGTAAGTGTGTGGGATACATCAGAGTGTTACTGTGAGGGATGTGGCTTATATCAGAGTGTTACAGTGAGGGATTTGCAGTATTTCAGAGTGTTACAGTGAGGGATGTGATATATACCAGAGACTTCTACAGAGAGGAATATATCTGTGTTACGGTGAAGAGTGTGCCACATATCAGAGCATTACAGTTAGGGGAGTAGGGTATATGAGTGTTACAGTGAGGGTTGTGGCTTATATTAGTGTGTTACAGTAAGGAGTGTGGGTTATATCAGTGTGTTACTGTAATAGCAGTGGGCTATCTTAGAGTGTTACAGTGAGGGGTGTGGTATATATCAGAGTGTTTCATGAGGTGTGTGGAATATAGGAAAGAGTCTTACAGTGAGGATATATCGATGTTATAGTGAGGGCAGTGGGTAATATCCAAGTGTTACAGTGAGGGGCATGGGTTATATCAGAGTGTTAACGATGAAGATGTGCAGAATATCAGAGAGTGTTACTCTGAGAGCTGTGAGGTATAGTAGAGGTGTCACAGTGGGGAGTGTGGGGCGTATCAAAAAGTGTTACAGTGAGGGGGGTGGGGTATATCAGAGAGTTTTACAGTAGGGGTGTCGGATGTATCAGAATTATAGTGAGGGTGTAAGATATATCAGTGTATGACAGTGAGGTATGTGGGATATATCAGCATTAATTGTGGGTTGTGGGATATATCAGAGACTGTTACAATGAAGGGTGTGATATGTAACAGTATTACGGTGATGGGTGTGGTATATATAAGACAGTCTTATAGTGAGTGGTGTATCAATATCATCGTGAGGGGTGTGGGGTATACCCAAGTGTCACAGTGAGGGTGATGAGGTATATCAGAGAGTATGACAGTGAGCATGTGGTGTATATCAGTGTTTCAGTGAGGAGTATGGGGCATATCAATGAGTGTTACAGTGAGGGGTGTGAGGTACAACAGAGTGGTACAGTAAGGTGTTTTGGGGTATATCAGAGATTTACAGTGAGGGGTATATCAGCATTCCTGCGAGGGGTGTCTTGTGGTTTGATTCTTTGTCTTGGCATTGTGCCGTGCAATGTTTGGTGGGAGAGACAGTATAATTTGATGTTTTGTTTCTCATCACTCACAGTTACACGACGCTGAATGGATTCTTTGTATTCATTCTCAGCTGCCTGGGGCCACATGGTTAGTAATACAGCTTCTGTGTTGATATTCAGGCAATCAGGGAAATCAATAACTGCAAATACTTGTGTGTGTGTGTGTGTGTGTGTGTGTGTGTGTGTGTGTGTGTGTGTGTGTAAGTGTG